>NC_073692.1:368539312-368839312 GCF_029784155.1 Uranotaenia lowii | reverse complement strand
TTTGTAGACGTTGTTGCTTGCTGTTTGATAAATTCCAGGAAACTTGCTTTTCCAGGGAATTGTCTTAAGCAAGTAGAGGTGGGTTGCAGGAAATCTGTTAAAATTTTCTCCCTTTTCACCATCTCTCGGCAGCCTTCGTTTTCCTGCCTTTTGCGCTTTCCTTATCCGACATATGAGAGCAAACATTACAGCTCAACGACTGCAGCACAAGAGCACACACTCTTAAATGAACGAACGAACGGTGATGATATAGGTGTTTCTAGTTGTTGTTGTTGATGTGATTAGGTTTCCTTCCTTCTTCTTGTTTGTTTACTTGATTAATGAATCATTATTTGTTATCATTAAACTTCTAATAGTAGTTAAGCCTTAGTGGTTATAACTGGAAATAGCTTGAGCGACTCCGTTCACAGTCTTTGATTTTAGTACATCGTTCTCGTACGACATTATCGTCTCCGTTCCATTCTCGAACACCCTGGAAGGAAAGAGAATAATTCAAAATTAATCCAATGACTGAAATTTACTAAATTAGTTATTTAAAAATGGTAGAATTTATAGTCTGAAAACTCCCTGAAACGGAACGACCAATAAAATAAGAAAGCAAGTTCCATCTATGTAGCAATTCATAGGGGCGAGTGGCTCCAGAGAGAAGTGTTTCAAAACCTAACGGAATTCAGAAGCTGATTTGGCAGACTCAACTTTCTGCCTCAATAGCAAAAGAATGTGATCATTTTAACAGCCCCGAAATTCGGAAGATGCGACAAGATTAACTAGCTGTGTATCACAAACGAACTAATGGAGGCGAGTGGCTCCTGAGAGTAATATTTAAATCTATAAACCTAACTGAAATCAGAAGCTATTTAAGCAGCCTGTCTTAATAGCAAAAGAGCGGGTTGGCTGCTTCATGAACATTCCTTCATACAGCGTACCGTACAAATAAGCTGTTTTGATGTCCACAGGCTTGACGAAGGATTTCGTTCAGCTCCCACCGTCAGCAATACACGCAAAGTGACTTACTTAGCCACCGGCGCAAAGACTTCGTCAAAATCTGCACCGTTCTTTTGGGAGTATCCTTGGGCGATTAACCTTGCTTTATACCGAACGACTTTGCCGGTCTCGTCCTATTTTCGTTTAAACATCCACTTGCAACCAACTTTCATGCAACCAGGTGGTGGCGTTGTGATCTGCCAGGGATCGTTTTCCAACAAGCAACGGAATCCCTCGTCCATAGCCACCTTCCAGTACACGCTTTAAGGTCCGGTAATTGCTTCCTCATATTTTTGTGGCTCAGCAGCTGCAACGGATATCATGCCAACAGCTGGAGAATAGCGAGCTGATGGTACAACTTTGGTTCGGCGAGTCGGCATTCTGGGATTTTCAATGACTGAATAGATGTCAGCTTCGGTTAGCGTAGAATCAGTTGCGGTGTTGCAGACGAAATCATCGTCGTCCGGTGGATCATCATCAACGTCCGACTCGTCCAGCGGTCCTTCTTGTTGACTGCCAACGGGGCTTCATTTTCGACCGATCACTCAATAGGCTCTTTTCTACAAAGCGCTTATCCTCACCGAAGTTGGCATTGCGGCTGATGATTCGTGTTGCTCATTCCTGGAAACGATGAGCTTTGTGGTCCAACGAGTTCCCACATTCTACTAGGCGATTAGAACGTGTGTGTGAACAGACTTCGATTATAGGACGTTCTGCAGATAAGCGACAGTGCTCACCGCCTTGGTCCAGTAGCACTCAGGAAGCTTGACATCTAACGAAATCCACCGGCTCAGTTGATAAGGTACCAGTTTTTTCAGTAGCTTGTGGTCAACTGCGGACTGAACTTCCCGTTTGTAGAAATTTCTCAGCGCGCTCTCCGTGTGCTTGCCACCTTGGTTGCTTCTGACCACTTTCGGCTTCCGAACAAATTGCATTTTCATCATGGCCACATATTCCATTATCTTCTCCGGAACTTCGCTGTTATTTTGCAACAGATACAGAACATAAAATCTGCTGCACTCCTCGATGACAGTGAAACATTTAGAGCACCACTGTTTTTCAGTGTGTGCTTCACGGCTAACTCTTACCCAAAACACAAACACGCAAAAACCCAAAACTTGTAGCTATCACAATAATTTACTGCCACCAGACCTTTTAAAAACCTAAGCTAGCTCAACATTATCCACTCACGGGCCCGTATCCTATTTTAATAACCAACATCTGATAGCTACACAGCAAAAAAATCTGAATCCTTAAAAGCACTGAAAGTGAAGACCCATAATTTTACTCGATATAGAAGGTGATTTTGTAATGTAAATTTACAAAATAAAACATATTTGAATCATAAGCAACACTGAAATTGAATCACACTAAAATTACATGACACAGAACAAGATTTGCTAATGTAAAATTCCGTCATATATGATGCTTCTTTTTATTTACATCATATGTGATGTAATTTTAGAGATTTCTTTTCGTAAACACAAAAAGTATGAATCCTTTACAGCACTGAAAAAGGAACGCAATATTATTACATGACACAGAACATGCTTTTGTAATGTAAATTTGCACATCTAGGAAAAAAAAGAAACGCTGAAAACACTGAAATCGAAGTTTTATCAGAATAACTTGACATGCAATGATGCAATGTAAATTTATAAATGCATTTAAATTCAAACTTCATGTAAATATTTGATTTGGTACAGATCTCGTGTTCAAGACGACCTAGAAAGTTTTCGGAAGTTCAGAAATAATAAAAATGCAAAGAACATAACATTTTTCAAAGGATATTCATTGATTTCTATGCTAGGAATTATTGCTGTTATTAAAATGTGAGTGAAATATTCCAGTCCATTGAACGAAATATTTCAAACTGTCATTCTATATTTCATGTTTGTTGTATTTTTTTTTCAGTTTTGTTTACTTTTTTTCAAACCTATTCATTGCTATATTCATGGCTAAATCTAAAATCCAACACAAGAAATTCAGTATGGAAAGGTAAGTGGTGTCGGTTTTGATCGAAGTTGATCTAAACGAATAATTATTATTCATTTCGTTTAAGTTCGGAACGGGAAAGAAGCTGACAAAAATAAGTCACTAAATACATTGCCCCCCAGAAAGTGGCTCCGTAAAAATTCTTCGGCTGCAGGTAAGAAGATTGGCAGAATTGGCAGCGGTTCTCGGCAGTTAGTCACCTGATGACGTTGAGTAACGAACGCGAAATTGGACCGGATTCAAACGACTTGCAGTTGGCGGAGGAGCGTTTCCGATAACGCGTCTGCAAAAAGGAACTCCCGACTTGAAGGTTCTAGTGGAAGACACTACGGTTTCATGCTCTACAAATTGCATACGGACGAAATTACTCCACCTTCGGTGCTAGATGGTAAGAAATTAAGTATCTGATTAGTGTTAGAGCGATACTAAGTAAGAAATTAATCCTATTTCAGCATTCACTGAATCAGTCCCGAGACCGGATTGCTGCTCTCGGTGATGGTGTTTTCATTCAAATGCTCAGATTGACGGTTGGAATTATTATAATCCAGTTCTGCATAAATTTGGACCCAAGCCGTAGAACGGTTTTAAAATTTGAAAATCCATGTATGTACTAAATCAGAAACTTATTCGATCGGTGCATGACGGGTTTTCCGGTTACGAAACCGTGTGATGGACTGGCGTTGGCATCCGCCATAGAATCATGAAAGTAAGTTTCTTTTATGAGCAACCTTTGGAAGCAATGAGCAATATTTTTAAATTCTCCCTACAGTTTTGTCTTCGCGATCTAAATCAGACGTAAAATGTATACTGTTCCCTGGTATTACATTTACATTCTGGAAGCTACTGATATTAACGTGAGTTTTTTTTTGCCTAACTTAATCTCAAGTAGTTAACTTTTCACTTAATAACTTTCAGGAAAATTGAGCCGGACGAGCAAGAAATCTGAACCTGTTAGCTGCAGTGAACTGCAATACAATTTGGCCCTATCGGAAACCACTTCAAAAATCATGTTGTTCGGGTGAGACATTTCGCAAATTTATCTAGCCGGGTGGTAATTTTCATTTTGTTTTTCCGCAGATTTACCGCCACGCCAACAAATTTTTCTTCTTCCGGAAGGAGAACGACTTTGATTGCCCTGCAAGACCGCCGTATTCAAGAACAAGTTAAATTACATCGAGGAATACAACTTATTTATAACATATTCTCGTGTGCAACCCAATGTTATCTAATTCCAATAAAAATATACTAATAAAAAATTCAATGAACAATAATAGGATTTATTTCTAATTGGATTCAAAAAAGCCCCAGAAAAAACAAATTTGTAAAATTACATCACATGTGATGTAACCAAAACGAAGCGCCAAAAATGAATGAATTTTCCGTGCGAGTTGAATATTCCACTTTTATTTTAATTTTACAGACGTGTAATACTAAACTCGCACTGAAAATCACATCATATATGATGCTTCTTTTTATTTACATCATATATGATGTGATTTTACAGATTTTTTTCGTTGTGTGTAACACAAACAACAGTAATATCATAGCTCGGGTTTCTTTTGGTATCACGGCATATCACAGTTTCTGGCAACCCTGCCTGGCTGCACTGCTCAACGGGCGCATGGCAAAGGCCTAGGACATCTTCGCTGTCTGCTTCCGGCTGGTTCTGTTCCGGCTTGGCCTGAAGACTGAGCTGGACATCATTAGCTCCCGAGCAACGATCTGTTGATTCACAATCTTGGCTTAGCACTTCCGACTTTGCTGTTCAACAAATTGTTACTCACCACTGGGGGTCGTTGTCTTATTCCTACCAAAACGTCCACCATCAGTGGGATGATGTCCAGATTATGGTTACGTTCCGGCACTAAAAGCTCAACACGATTTTGACGCAATTTGCCGGGGAAAACTTTAACTCGATTCACTCTGCCTTGCGTGTGATGTTTTCTTTCGCTTTCTTATTCGCTTCCCAGGAACAAAACTTTTGGTTCCTGCTCGTTTTGGACTTTCTTGCGACTGGGATCCAATCGTGTCGCGAACGAGTCTCCTTTGTCTGATAGTGGAAGGAATAAGCATTTTAATCTGATGCAATTTAGGTCGCTGTGCTTTCTCATTCTTGCATCAACCGATACGATAGATCCTCCTGTTTTGATGGCTTCATTTCCAGAGTGCGCAGTAACGGCGAACGACAATTTCACTCGGAAATTTATTAAAACGATCACGAGATCAGCGGTCGAATTTGTCTTCTTGTTTTGATGTTGTTTTGGTTTCGATGGTTTACTTTTTTCATGCGGTTTTCGTTTGGCAGCTTACACTCTTAAAATGAAACACGCATCTTTGGCTTCTTTTACACTCTATCGGTAGGATTGACTACACACTCAAGACGAAATAACTACACATACTAAATTATAATGCTACAACGGTTATAAAATATTGATGACGAGCAACCAACACGTTCTTCTAAGGGCTGCAAACGTCAGTGTGCGCGAGATAGAGAACAGGCAACACTAGATTTTCTTTACACCGACTTCGGAAACGGCTTCCGGCTCATTTTTGCCTTCTGACAGCAGTCGCACCCCTCTCGTACTACGTAATCGTACATCTTAAGTCCGACCACCAGATTTTTCTGCATCATCTCACCGATGGCATTGAGCTCACGATGCCCAAAGCGCCGATGCGACGCGTTCTGGCAGTCAACGTTATGGCTATCTTTTGCTGCCATCACCACTTTTTGCGATGTCTTCACCATGCAGAGTCCACTAGCCTTGACAGCAGTCGGCGCTTGTTGGCCACCAAGAAGAATCGAGCATCCTCATTCGTTATATAGTACTTCTGCACCTTGTGCGACTAGATTTGGTACAGACAGCTGATTTATTTCCAAGCTAGATGGGATGAATAAACCCAAGAGGATTAAAGTCCTGAACAAAACAAACAAACATTTCCAAACTCGACACAAACAGAACGATTCCTTCGTAGTTTTTCCATTGTAATGTTAACACAAAAATTCACCATGGCCAACACCTTCAACTTTTGCAATTTTTCCACCCGCTAAGCTGATCGTTTTCACATGGCTTTTGATGACCTTTGTTGAAAAATTCTTGGTCGCTGCACATGTGCCGGGACGCTCCGGAGTCCACAATCCTGTCATCAACATGTGTTTGTGTACTACCCATCAGAGCGAATGTTACGGATTCCTCTCCACTATGGGCAGCTTTTGCCTTTGGCGAACGACCTTTTCCCGGTTCCATTTGCTTCGCGGACAATCGACATTCCTTTTTTTTTGTGGCCACTTTTCTTGAACACCAGCGAGTTCTTTTTCCCGGTAAAACTTGCCTTTAGCGCTGTATTCGACGGTCCACGTTATCGTTTCGCCACTTCGGCAAACAGCTTACTCTTCACCATCTCCAGTTTCAGCTCATCGTCGGAACAGCTCTCTAGTGACGTCGTGAGCGTGTCGAAGGAATCATGTGAGCCTCCATTGGATTCATTGACCCTGTTGTTGTCTACAGCATTACTATGTTCTTTGAGTCGAACTTGAAATTTGCGACAAGTTTGACCAATGTAAACGGCTGGGCACAGGGAATTTCATAGATTCCAGATCTCTCATCTTGCGGAATCTTATCCTTCAAGGAGACCAACCGATCCTCAAGGGTGTTGCCGCTCTTGAATGCTGTTTTCAGACCATGTTGAGAAAGGATTTTTGTTATCCCATTAGTTAGTTTAGGGTGGAATGGCAGCCTAACTCTGTAGGGCTCTCCCTTCTCTGGCTTGAAAGTGGTTGCATCACTTCGGTACTTTTTTCGGGCGTGGCCAGAGAAGGAAGAGCCCTACAGAGTTAGCCTGCCGTTCCACCCTAAACTAACTAATGGGACAACAAAAATCCTTTCTCAACACGGTTTAAAAACAGCATTCAAGAGCGGAAACACCCTTCAGGATCGGTTGGTCTCCTTGAAGGATAAGATTCCGCAAGATGAGAGATCTGGAATCTTTGAAATTCCCTGTGAGAGTTGTCCAGCCGTTTACATTGGTCAAACTCGTCGCAAATTTGAAGTTCGACTCAAAGAACATAGGAATGCTGTAGACAACAACAGGGTCAATGAATCCAGCGTAGCCGCCCATGCAACGGAAATGGATCAATTCATAAACTGAGAAAAAGTGATCTTTAGGAAATGTGTAAGAAAAGCCTCACATTTGAACGCATGGGAGTCAATGTTAATTAGTACTTCCGAGAATCCGCTTATTAATGAAGATGACCCACCAAGTACGTCGCCGCTTTTTACCTTCACCAAAAGGAAAATCTCATAAAGGAACCATCCTTTCGACGAATACTACGACACCCGTAGTACGATCCTGCCAGCAATTCCTTCGTGTGATCAGTCGGACATCGTCCTGTAGATGGGCAACATCGAGCCCGAAACCGGTCGATAAAAAAGGTAATTTTGAATCCTTTTTCCGTTTGTAAGAACGTTAAGTGCCGTGTCCTGTAATACGTCGTGTGTTTATTGTGTAGTTAAGTTCTTACGTTGGCACAAATTTGCTTAAAATGAGTACTATTACCCGGCTAATCTGGAGAGTGGCTCCAGAGAGCTACATATGTCTTCGATCATTTTCCTTTTAAACGCATTGCTGTTTGAAAGGTCACCCTTACATATTGTTACGTGCTGTTTCTTGAAAGCTTGAGAAATCTTGCAAGTATTACACTTTCTTTCTGAGGGTTTAGGTCAACCTCTCCTAAACTTTCTATGGATCTGATTTCCCTTTGTAATGTCATCAGAATTCTTTTGAAAGCTTTTTGAATTAATAAAAATACACTTGGGCAAAAATTGCAGTATACCAGGCGACTTACGTAGATCAAACACCGTACAACACAACTAGTAGGTACTATCAACAAGCAAATCTATAGGAAAGTGTGGCTCCAGAGAGGGTATTTCGTCTGCAAGGTCGACAGTTTAGCTAGAAGCTACAGAAGCTTGTTACACTTTGTGGATTTTGGATAGAAAATCTGATGAGAATTTGTTACGTAGGAGGAAGAGGGTTTGAAAACGATCGAAATTGCGTTACGTAATATTTGAATGACTCCTAAGTGTGACCATCACGAAATAACCTGAGATCCAAACTACCAAAAATAAACATAAATAATGAGCTTGACTTCAAGTTTGACTGCAAGCGTGTTTTAAAGGATAAAGTAAAGTCTGCTTCATTTAATATTGGAACAAATTCTTTTGCTCATTGTGGCGCTCCTGGTGGACGGATTTGGAAACTTTTTTCTCCCACGTGTCGGGAAATTCATTACCTTTCACCATGTATTTATGTCATAACACCAAACGATAGCATTTTGTAAACAACCGCCATGGAAGCCGAATCGAGAGATCAAATTGTGCACAGTTTTCTTGAAAATCCATTGTTGTCGGCATCGAAGCTAGCTAAACAGCTTAAAATGCCCAGAAATACCGTATGGCGTGTTATCAAGCAGTACAAGGAAACATTGACGACGGCTCGGAAGCCGCATTCGAAGCGTCGGAGTGGAACTGTCGACCGGAAACTGCGTGGGAAAGTCATCAAGGCCGTCAAGAGGAATCCCAATCTTTCAGACCGCGATTTGGCCGCTCACAGTACGGTGCGACGAATTCGTCTCCGGGAAGGAATAAGGTCATTCCGAGCCAGCAAACAGCCAAATCGGACGCTGAAGCAGAACAATGTGGCCAGAATCCGTGCTCGAAAGCTGTACGACCAAGTGCTGACCAAGTTCGACGGATGTATTCTGATGGACGATGAGACCTACGTGAAGGCGGACTTTGGGCAAATCCCAGGTCAAAAATTTTATTTGGCGACGGCTCGGATGGATGTACCTGCAAAATTTAAGTTCGTGTTTGCGGATAAATTCGCCCGCAAGTACATGATTTGGCAGGGGATAGGCAGCAAGGTTGCCGAAAAAAATTCTGTGTTTTTGAGAAAAATAATTCTGACTTTCTGTGATTTTACCCAAAAATTCTGTGATGGATTTCTGTGATGCTATTTCCTTGAATTTTATAGAAAATTTATGATAAATTGGGTCTTTTTTACAATTTTATTGGACAAAATCAATTACTATTACCATTCTTATCATACTTTTCTAATTCAAAGTAAGAAATCTAAATTTTATACTGCCTGAAAAAATTATAATTTCAGAAATCCATTCAAAATTTCAAAATTCTGTGAAATCTGTGAAAATTTCAAAATTCTGTGTTCTGTGACACAGATTCTGTGATGAAAATTTGCTCAAAATTCTGTGAAATTACAGATTTTTCTGTGATTTCGGCAACCTTGATAGGCAGTTGTGGACAGAAAACCAAAGTCTTTCTCACTGACAAGACAATGACATCAGAAGTCTACAAAAAAGAGTGCCTACAGAAACGGATTCTGCCGTTTTTTCGTGCCCACGACCGTCCAGTAATGTTTTGGCCGGACCTCGCAAGCTGCCATTACAGCAAAACGGTTATGGAATGGTACGCAACGAACGGGGTCAACGTAATACCGAAGGACCTCAACCCCCCAAACTGCCCCCAGTTCCGGCCGATAGAGAAATACTGGGCAATCACGAAGCGGAGGCTTAAGGCAAAGGGAAAACTTGTTAGGAACATGACTCAAATGAAGAACTGCTGGAATCAAATCGCCAAAACGGTGGACGAAAAGGGTGTGCGCCGCCTAATGTGCCGTATTACGGGAAAAGTACGAGAATTTCTTCGAAACAGCAATGAATTATTTTTTTAATTTTTTTTATGAAAGAGTAAAGAAAATGCTACATTTGTATGAAAAACAAATTATGAATTCGTTAATAAATGACTGAACTACACACAATTGTTTGTGTTCCAATATTAAATGAAGCAGACTTTAGATCAAGTTTAAAGGCGATTCGAAACAAATTTGACGGAGTTTCATCTGCCCCTTCTTCTCCATGATTTTTTGCACTTCATGAGTCCGTTCCACTCTATTTCTTTACCCTGAAGCATTTCAGTCCGGTGACTATCCCCCTTATTCTGCGCCGCGCGTGAGGTGACGATAGTCGAGTCGAATCGGAGTCACATGAGTCTTGTCACCTTATTCCCGAAGCCGATGAGACAGAGGTTCATGCCCAGCTGACTACTTGATTAGGATAAGAACTCAAAAAGTTAATGCTTAAAGACGCTTCTCACCTGAAGCGACTACTGGAATCGGGTGACTCGACTATCGTCACCTCACGCGTTGCGCAGAATAATAGGGTATATTTTTCGTTGCCCAGAGACTCTCATGTAGATGGCTGTCGATAGGACGAATTCCAAGCGTATTTATAGCGAAGAAGAAAAAGCTTCGAGCATAGGAGACACTGAACTGACTAACTAGCATTCTTTCAAGTTGATCCTCTAGATCTGAAGAAATGCAAACTAGTAGGTGTCTGCAGTTCTCCTACTCTTTCCCATTTTTCGTTACCTTTTCTCGAATTCTGCATTGATTTACTTCCTCTCACGATGTAATTTCTACCGTAGAGCTTCATGGTAAATTTATGGAACAAGTCATATGCTATAAAGGACACAGCATAAATTTGTGAATCATTCCATCGGAGCGAAGAAGGTGATTAGTTAAGCCTAGCAAACAGGGGCGGGATAATGTCATAGTCATGAGTTAGAAACTGCGACTGGTGACCCATTCTTTTCCTCACATGTCGTTAGTTTAAGATTTTTTTGAAATGAAAGTATGCTATGAATGATTATTTTGGTAAAGAAAGATTTTTCCATTCTGTCATTGATCATTGAAATCTCCAATATATCGGTCATGACATGATAGTTAAAATGGGTCATGAGAAATATCACCGATGTAATTTTTTGCAACTTTGTTTGCCAAGCTGATTTTAAAATGGGTTGTACTCCATTTACCCGAAAACCATTGCCCAGAATGAAAAATCCCCAGAATTCCAATCGCCAGAAAGAACCATTCCCCAGAATTTTTTTCCCCAGACGAACCATTCCCCAGAAAAATTTTCGCCAGAATGTACCATTTCCCAGAAATTTTTTCACCAGAATGAACCATTTACCAGAAATTTTTTCGCCAGAAGAACCATTTCCCAGAAAATTGAAAACATTTATCCCTACTAGAAATTTATAAAAAAAAAGGAATTGTTACAAAAAAAATGGGGTTTCATAACTTAATTCGCAACCAACGAGGATGAAGGGGCTGAGGCGGCACAAAGCCGCCGAAGCTCCCAAATCCGAGGTGGCCGCCGACCCGCCGTCGGAAGCGGCGGCCCCATTACATTGGTCTAGGTCTGCCGGGGCTTCCTAGGTCTGCGTGAAAGCTAGGGGTGATCCCTTAGCCCCGTCCGCCACGCGACAGCGTGAAGGAAAAAACGTCTTCCAAGTTCGAACGCGCAGCGTGAGGAGTCGGATACCAAAACGGTTTTTTAAAGGACCATGATAAGCATTGAATCAATTAAAGTACCCAAACCATAAACAAAGCACAATATTGGTTCTAAAATAAATTTAGTTGGAAAATTTCAAAGTCTTAGTTTCAATAAAAAAATCATTTTGAAAAAATTAATTTCGAATCATATGAAATATTCAAGAATTCATTAGAAAAAAAAAAGAAAACAAATAAAAATACTAGGGGAAAAAATCTGGGATTTGTGCCATTCTTGTAAATGTTCCATTCTGGGGAAAAAAAATTTGGGAAATGGTCCATTCTGGGAAAAAAATTTCTGGTAAATGGTGCATTCTGGGGAATTTTTTTCTGGGAAATGGTTCATTCTGGGGTTTGATTTCGGGTATTTGTCATTCTGGGAAAAAATTCATTCTGGGCAATGGTTTTCGGGTAAATGGGATACAATCTTAAAATGTTATACTACGGCAAATTCTAACTAACAATAGTGTGTGGCCGAAGAATAATACTCGGTTACACGAAGTGAGACGATGCCCATTCGGCCTTCGGCTATACATTCGGCAGGCACAGCATCACCACCAGCCAGTCGAGTTGTACCGTGGGTCCCACGGCGTGGGACAGTGAGAACAAGAAGTGATTTAGGCCCAATACACATGGTCTCCCGATGCCCGATGCTCCCGATGAGGCAGACCTGCATAAATAGTATAGAAAATGAAAATATAGATAAGCGTTTCTAGACGCCTTTTTTATTTCCATTTGGTTCCCAAATTTCATTCATCGCCCACTCTTCTCATACGTGAAATACAGTTGCGTTCAAAAAAGAATGAAATCGCATGAAGCTGCGCACCCACTTCCAACTTTGACAAGCTGCCATTTCTCTCTCGGTTTATATTTTTTCACGAAAATTTCACACAATCTAGTTCAACTATCCAACTAACACTCCACAAAATTTGAAGTTTTTTAAATGACGAGAAACAAAGATACAGCTTTTCCCGTAAAAAAGGGAAATTTGGAATTGCTTCACTAAATTTGCTGTATCTTTGACAATTTTTATTGAAAAATCTTGAAATTTGGTCCAAAGCTGTAAAAATGTTTGATCTAATATCAGGCCAAGTTTCGTCAAAATCGATGAACGTGGTCAAAAATGGTGCCGGGTTGAAGATGAGGTTCATTATTGCCTAGCAGACGATTTCATTCTTTTTTGGACGGATGTTTTTATGGAAAACATCGTAATCTATGTATTCTTGGTTTTTTCTTCCACAAAACCAACATTTATTACAAAGAATGTTGTAAATTGATAGGAACATCATCCCTGTTTTATTTAGAAATTGAAATTGTTCCAACAGAGCTGGTATTGAATCAAACGAGCGAATAGAATATTCGCTTTAATTGTGGATCAAATTTGTTTATCGGTATGATTAGCAGGTCATTTCTGGAACTCTGTTTACTTATTTTGAACCCTGTTGAAAAATTTTCTCTTTCGAAACAAATGACGAATGAATTTTTTAGCAATTTACAACATTCTTTGTGATAATTTTTGGTTTTGTGAAAGAAAAAACCAAGAATACATGGATTACGATGTTTTCCATACAAACATCCGTCCAAAAAAGAATGAAATCGTCTGCTGGGCGATAATGAACTTCATTTTCAATCCGGCACCATTTCTGACCACGTTCATCGATTTTGACGAGACTTGGCCTGATATTAGATCAAACATTTTTACATCTTTGGACCAAATTTCAAGATTTTTCAATGAAAATTGTCAAAGATACAGCAAATTTAGTGAAGCAATTCCAAATTTCCCTTTTTTGCGGGAAATGCTGTATCTTTGTTTTTCGTCATTTAAAAAACTTCAAATTTTGTGGAGTGTTAGTTGGATAGTTGAACTAGATTGTGTGAAATTTTCGTGAAAAAATATAAACCGAGAGAGAAATGGCAGCTTGTCAAAGTTGGAAGTGGGTGCGCAGCTTCATGCGATTTCATTCTTTTTTGAACGCAACTGTATATTTACATCACGTGAATATAAATGGTATTTACATTCACATTATTGGAATATTTCTGTCATGACATGACCCATGACTGATCATATTTTCTTGGGTATAGTGATCCAAAATAAATTTCGCTGTCAACGTGAATGAATGAAAATTTTCATGCCTGCTAGCAAGTAAACGATAATTGAAAACTCAAGGACATAAAAAAAAACGAATTTTCCGAGAAAATTTACTTTGTGTAATTGTTCAAAAATACTGCGTTAACTCTGGGTAATTGTTGTAAAATGCAGCAATGATATGTCTTCATAGGTTAGATGTAAGTAAAATAGCATTTCGAGAGTGCAACACTGAATACGTCAACATTCTAAATTCGACAATTGATAGATGGAACTAAGAATTACGCGTATCATCATTAAGGTGTTAGTTTGTAATACGAGTTTGTGAACTCTGAAGCTTGGGTGGGAGGTTTTACATGATGGAGCAGACTCAGAAGACCTTGTATGACGAAGAGATGAATCATTTTTTTTTTGAAGATAACCGGTTTAGCATGAAGAACATTGCCAGATGAACCCAGTCCAGGAGATTCTTAGAAGCAGGGTCGATCAAACATATCAAATTCGAGACAAGTCAACAAGCAGACATATTAAGTCGAATGAACTAAAAGTTGGCGAATTTCAGAGAAAGTAAAGAGAACACGAGCAGTCGACTTAATTTTTGAATTTTTGAAAGAGTCTTCGCCAAACATTACTTAAGTTGTTACTGGTGAGTACCGGGCATAAGCTGAGTGTAAAGGCCGAGCAGATGCAACACAAGCATGATGTGTATTAACATTCGTAAGACAATGCATGTTCTCATAAACGCACATTTTATCGGAAAACTAAGGTCTTTTTTTTTTTTTTTTTTTTTTTTTTTTTTTTTTTTTTTTTTTTTTTTTTTTTTTTTTTTTTGTTTCGATTATAGTCGTTTTACCATCTTTATGGCATTCGCGACTTTATCAACGTTGCAGTTGGCGGATCGTTATTGAACAACTATCCGGTACAACTGTGTTCGATGTTTACTCTTGGGCTCGAACTCACGGACATCGGCTCAGGAGACAACAGACTTGCCAACTGAGCTATATCACAAGCCCCAGAAAAACTAAGGTCTCTTTTCTCTTATCACTATCACTATCACTATCAGCGGTTTTCCATCGACGGAGTTATTTAATGGCTGGAAAGACGACTTAGCAGGATAGCTTGTTCACTGGATAAAATACAAACGAAAATTTTGTATTTTGACTATTTTGTTAAAAAAATCATGTCCAAACTCAAAAGTCTGGGAATGTCTAGATGAAATATCAAAAATCTGGGAATATCTGGAAGAAATATCAAAAGTCTGGAAATCTGAAAACCTACAAAATGTCTGACGAAAGTCCAAAAAGTCTGGAAAATCAAGACAAAATATGGGTACAACAAAGTTCCTAAGAGGGATTGACGGATTGCCGTTGCATAATAACCTATCCTTATGAAGACTCGACTAGATGAATTGAAGGCAGGCGCGGATCTAGAGATTGCTCTTATGGGGGGTGATTTAGTAAATTTTCAAAAATATGGCCAAAATTTTCTGAGTGATTGGGAAAAATAAAACTGTGACTGGAAAAATGTTGATGATAAAGATGAAGAGAATTCAGCATTATGTAAATAATGTTAAAGACAATTGAAAAAAATTGTTCAAAGAATTCTGTACCAGTGATGGTAAATTTCGCCCGTCACGCTTGACCCGACTAGTTTTGTTTCATCAAACGACTGGCACTGTTCTCAATTGACGGAGCCTCACTACTCGCATGACGGATAAAGCACGACAACAATCAACATTTCTCCATCATCGACTGGCGAAGCTCCTACACATGGTCAAAATTTCTCCTGAGAGTGACTGGCAAATCTCTTCACACTTCGATCGGCTGCTGACGGCAGGTACAACTAATTGAACGACTTGCTGGCAGAGAGCAACAATAGCAATAAAAAACCGAAAACGGGCTTGCTGGCAGGAGCAACAATAATAATAAATGCTTTTCTTGTTCCTCTTCGGTCGTCTTCGGCTTGCTGGCAGGAGCAACAATAATAGTAAATGCGTTTCTTTTTCGTCATCGGTCGTTTGAATGCGATTGCTTGACTAGGTTATTATTTTAGCTTCAAATGAATGGGGAATGAATGACTGGCAAACGAAGTGACTGGTCGTTGAGGAACAGTCAATTGAGTTTGACGGACCAAGAGGCTTCACAGTCACAGCTTCACGCCTCATGACGATGACTTTTGCCAAGCTTGTTCTGTACATCTGTTTGCGGCTAGCTTTGTCTTAGAAAAAAAAGCAGACAAATGTTTTTTTCACTGGTATGAAGTTGAATTTACGTTTATTTATCAAGTTGGGGATATGGAATGACCATTTGTTTATATATATTAATTTTGACTATTACAATATTCGGGTAAAAAGCCATTTACAAAAGATTCAATTATATTTAATCGAAAATTTTCTCATTTGAGTTTCAATTTTAAACCGTATGCTGCTTCATTGCTTATCAAAACCCTTCAATGTATTTATTCAATAATTTCACATATTTTTCTCTTGAAGTTCCATTAAAATATCAATTTGAAGACGTGAATCAGAAAACAATCTAAAACAAATAAACATTTAAAACACAAATAAGCAAGTATCTAGACAAATAAAATATAGATTGCTAATCATTATATTTAATTATTTTTAAAGAGGTTTGCTGAATAGATTCGTCTCTTTATATCTTATCGAATAATTATAGCTTTTTTTTTCAGAGCGTTTTGAAAAACAAGTCAGTGGCTTAGTAACAAGATTTGACAATTGAACAGTTTTATTAACTCCACCAGTGAGGTTGACTACAAAGAGCGGATAGACTTTACAAAAATAACCTTGCTCAGTTTTGAAAAAAACTAGCCAACTTTTGAATGTTTCCAAATGCAGTGCACTTGCGTATCGTTTTTCTTTTTCAGCACTTCGACTTTCCAAATGCTCGGAGTATGGAAACGAAAATTGTGGTGTTAAAACGCTAAGCTTTGTGATATCATCAATAGTTGAGTAAGGTTTAGGATGAGTCTTTAAAGCAGCACCTATATCTATTTCATAGACTAATGAGTCTGCAGGAGTTGTGAACGTCTGATCATTTTGGAGATCAGATTTGCTAGTACAACTTGAAAACATTTCGATGCTTTTATGGTATCCCTTATAATCTTCGGTGGCATGCATGTTTCTGAAAGCAGAGACTAACGGTAGCAGATCCGGATGTCTGCAAAGTTTGATCGATCAGATTTTCGGTTGCTACATCTGGAAATAATATCAACTATAGAGTTTTTTTTACAGTTCTTACGCACACTTGTCCACGTATATGGATAAAAAAAGGAAAAATAACCTCCAAAATTTTAGTTAACAAAACGTCGATGTCCGTTCAAGGACATGATCGCTTTTGAGGTTACTTTCCCACAGTTAAAAAAACGTTTGTGACAAGGTCAGAATAATGTCAGGAATATTTCAACAATTATTGAAAATTTTCATCTGTGGACACGATAATTTTTTTTAAGAAAACCATCAAGTATGGTAAACATGCATAAATAAGAAATCACTTTATGATCTACTTGAAAAAAAATGGCTTCTTGCAGGCCTTTTCAAGAAATCATTCAGAATTAGTCACTAACAACCGATGTTTCTAGTCCTGGCGCTTAAAACAACTCTGGATATCGGTTAATAAATAAAAACAATCTGCTGTCATGCTTAAGAAATTTCTTCCCTGAGGTGCAAGCTTTATCCTTTTCACACGCCCGAAGCCAACACGAAGTTATGCATGCGCATACTCAATGCATGCATATTTTTAAGCAACTGTTGAATTCTTATGCACGCGTAAATATGGTAATGTTAATGTTAAGATATTTTGACACATGAAAAAGTTGTATTTCATCTAAATTGAGTTAAAAAATTTGTGACCATTTTAATGATTTTTTTCCGCTTGGGGGGGGGGGGGGGGTGATCACCCCCATCACCCCCCCGTAGATCCGCGCATGATTGAAGGAGACCTTCCAGTTTTTGATAAGAAATTATTGTCTAGCTGCCAGGCCCGGAATGCAAAACACGGAGCTTATCTTTGATGGAAAAGGTAAATGGTGAACGAGATTTTGAAACACAAAGGTGATCGGTACAAAAACAAAATTTTACAGTTAGAAGGAACTCAAGACGAGCTTGGCCCTTTAACGCAAAAGTACGTTGACCTTGCACAGAAGTCTAAAGATAGAACCGATAAAATCAAGGCCAGGTATCTCAGTATATTCTCCTGAAATATCTAAGGATTTTAAACGATAAAACAGTCATCTACTCACTTTTTCGTCATCAGCTTCTTCCCGTTGACGAAGGTGGTGGAGGTGGACGTCCGCTTGACCGGACCGCCGCCCATGCTGAACTCCGATATCGAGGTGAATCCGCCACCGCCTCCGCCACCGACACCTCCCCCCCGGTGGTGATGGCTCATCGGATCCGCATTGAAGAACTCATCCATCAGGTTGAAGCTCATGAAGGGCGACATGAACGGGGAACTGATCAGGTTCTGGGGGTGCGAATGCCTCTGACCATTGCCGGCCCCATTCGCTCGCCGCTGATGCCCGTTGTGATGGTGTGACGTTACTGAAAAAAAAAGATTTTTTTTTTATTGTATTCAGGAAGAGAATTTATAAACGTTTGAACTTACCCCTAAAGATCTCTTCAAACGGCGAGCCACCGAAGAACTCCCTAAACACTTCCTCCGGATCGCGGAACGTGAACGGGAACCCGCCGAAGATGTCGAAGTCGTCGTGGATGCCACCGCTGCTTCCGTTGTGCCGCCTGTGACGGGTGCCCTGGTGATATCCGGCCGAGCCATTGTTGATCAGACCTTCCTTGCCGTACTGGTCGTAGATGCGGCGTTTTTTCTCTGGAAAATTTTGAAGTAAACAAGCGTTAGCATTCTTGTAAAAGTTAGGTTTGATGTTAAATTAGTCAAAAAAAGAACTCACAAATCACAATCAATTGAAATAGCTTTAGTACGATGGGTTGATTAGATTAATTCGAATGATGGGAAATAAATGCAAACTTTTGCAGTCGAGTAAGGTTTTAGGCATTTTTTTTTCAAACACAAAGTGTTAAATAATCTTTTTTTCTGAAAACTCGTCTCACTGTTTCTTCAGAAAAAAGGGGATACGTAGAAACGTAGATTTATTATTTTCACAAAAAATTTTTATCATACACAAACAAGAGCACAAATTGATGAATTTTTACCAAAAGTTCTTGTACAATGCAAGTGATTTTTCTTCTGAAATTGGGTTTAAATCCATTAACTCAACCTGATTCCAG
Source organism: Uranotaenia lowii (assembly GCF_029784155.1). Classification (NCBI taxonomy): domain Eukaryota; kingdom Metazoa; phylum Arthropoda; class Insecta; order Diptera; family Culicidae; genus Uranotaenia; species Uranotaenia lowii. The sequence goes on along the minus strand of NC_073692.1, from coordinate 368,820,578 downwards.
GACACACGTATGGCAAAACTTATGACCACACTTTTCAAATTTATCATTTTACTGAAAATGTTTTATTCCGAACCAAATTTAATAGAGTATTTCAGTTGGTCCAGGAGTTTTAAGCAAATCTTTTCCTAGGTTAAAAAATCTCTTTTATTAAGTTCTGAGTTAGATCTGAATAATTTCAGGATTTTAATTCAAATCACAAACCATGTCGTAGAATGAGATTTTTAATTTCCATCACTAGATTTTGAATTCGATATCCAGAATTGAAAACCTGACACTGGAAGAAAAAAACAAAATTTCAGGCTAAAAGTTGTAATCTAAAATCACAATTTTGTTCATATTTTGTAAATATTCAAGGATAAAAAATTAATGTTCAAAGTTCAATAGTCAAAGTTAAAAGTTCAAAACTTAAAGTCCAAAGATAAAATTACCAAGTTAAATGTTCACGACTCAAAGTTTAAAGTTAAATTTTCGAAGCACATAGTAAATTTCAAAAATTGAAACTTAAAGTTCAAATTTCACAATTCAGAATTCAAAGTTCAAAGTTAAAAACAGTTAAAATTTAAAAAAGTTTAAAATTCAAAATTCAATGTTCAAAGTTCAAATTTCGAAGCACAGAGTTCAAAGTTCAAATTTTGAAGCTTAAGTTCAAAATTCAGAATTCAAAGTTCAAAGTTGTAAGTTCTAAGTTTAAAGTTCAAAGTTTAAAGTTTAAAGTTTAAAGTTCGACGTTAAAAGTTAAAAAAAAAGTTCAAAGTTCAGAGATCAAAGTTCAAATTTCAAGCTGAAAGTTCAAAGTTCCAATGTTGAAACACGGAATTCAAAGTTCAAATTTTAAAGCTTTAAGTTCAAAATTCATATTTCAATGTTCAAAGTTCAAAGTTCAGACATAAGTTTAAATTTAAAAGTACAAAGCTAAAATTCCGAAGCACAGAGTTCAAAATTTGAAGCTTAAAGTTCAAAATACAGAATTCAAAGTTCAAAGTTAAAAAAAGTTCAAAGTTCAAAGTTCAGAGTTTAAAGTTCAGAGTTCAAAGTTTTAAGTTCAAAGTTCAATGTTCAACGATAAAAGTTCAAAGTTCAAAGTTCAAAGCTCGAAGATAAAAATTCAAATTTGAAAGTTCAAAGTTCAAAGTTGAAAATTCAAAGTTCTAAGTTCTAAGATCAAAGTTCAAAGTTCAACGTTCATAGTTCAAAGTTCAAAGCTCAATGTTCAAAGTTAAAATATAAAAGTACAAAGTTCAAAGTTCAAATTTGAATGTTCGAAGTTCGAAGTTAAAACATCATAGTTCAAAGTTCAAAGTTTAAATTTCAAAGTTGAAAATTCAAAGTTCAAAGTTCAAAGTTCAAAATTCAAAGTTCTAAGTTCTAAGATCAAAGTTCAAAGTTCAACGTTCATAGTTCAAAGTTCAAAGCTCAATGTTCAAAGTTAAAATATAAAAGTACAAAGTTCAAAGTTCAAATTTGAATGTTCGAAGTTCGAAGTTAAAACATTAAAACAAGTTCAAAGTTTAAATTTCAAAGTTGAAAATTCAAAGTTCAAAGTTCAAAGTTCAAAATTCAAAGTTCTAAGTTCTAAGTTCAAAGTTCAAAGTTCAAAGTTCAAAGTTCAAAGTTCAAAGTTCAAAGTTCAAAGTTCAAAGTTCAAAGTTCAAAGTTCAAAGTTCAAAGTTCAAAGTTCAAAGTTCAAAGTTCAAAGTTCAAAGTTCAAAGTTCAAAGTTCAAAGTTCAAAGTTCAAAGTTCAAAGTTCAAAGTTCAAAGTTCAAAGTTCAAAGTTCAAAGTTCAAAGTTCAAAGTTCAAAGTTCAAAGTTCAAAGTTCAAAGTTCAAAGTTCAAAGTTCAAAGTTCAAAATTCAAAGCTCAAAGTTTAAAATTCAAAGTTCAACGTCAAAAGTTCAAAATTCAAAGTTCAAAGATCGAAGTTCAAAGTTCAAAGTTCAAAGTTCAAAGTTCAAAGTTCAAAGTTCAAAGTTCAAAGTTCAAAGTTCAAAGTTCAAAGTTCAAAGTTCAAAGTTCAAAGTTCAAAGTTCAAAGTTCAATGATAAAAAAGATCAAATTTCAAAGTTTTAATTTCAAAGTTCAAAGTTGAAAGTTCAAAGTTCAAAGTTCAAAGTACAAAGTACAATGTTCGAAATTCAAAGTTCAAAGTTCAAAGTTCAAAGTTCAAAGTTCAACGATCAAAGTTCAAAGTTCAAAGTACAAAATTCAAAGTTAAAAGTTTAAAATTCAAAGTTCAACGTTAAAAGTTCAAGATACAAAGTTCATAGTTTAAAGTTCAAAGTTCAAAGATCCAAGTTCAAAGTACAAAGTTCAAAGTTGAGAAAAAGTTCAAATATCAAAGTTTTAATATAAAAGTTCAAAGTTCAACGTTCAACATTTAAAATTCAAACTTCAAGTTCAAAGTTCAAAATTCAAAATTCAAAGTTCGAAGTTCAAGGTTCAAAGTTTGACGTTCAAAGTTCAAAGTTCAAAGTTTGAAGCTCGAAGTTCAAAGAACGAAGTTAAAATTTCAGAGTTCAAATTCCAAAGTTTAAATCTCAAAGCTCAAGTTCAAAGTTCAAAGTTCAAACTTCATAATTTAAATTCAGATTTCAGATTCTGTTTTAAGATTCAGATTTCAGATTCGGATTTCAGATTCTGTTTTTAGATTCAGATTTCAGATTCAGATTTCAGATTCAGATTTCAGATTCAGATTTCAGATTCAGATTTCAGATTCAGATTTAAGATTCAGATTCCAGATTCAGATTTCAGATTCAGATTTCAGATTCAGATTTCAGATTCAGATTTCAGATTCAGATTTCAGATTCAGATTTCAGATTCAGATTTCAGATTCAGATTTCAGATTCAGATTTCAGATTCAGATTTCAGATTCAGATTTCAGATTCAGATTTAAGATTCAGATTTCAGATTCAGATTTCAGATTCAGATTTCAGATTCAGATTTCAGATTCAGATTTCAGATTCAGATTTCAGATTCAGATTTCAGATTCAGATTTCAGATTCAGATTTCAGATTCAGATTTCAGATTCAGATTTCAGATTCAGATTTCAGATTCAGATTTCAGATTCAGATTTCAGATTCAGATTTCAGATTCAGATTTCAGATTCATATTTCAGATTCAGATTTCAGATTCAGATTTCAGATTCAGATTTCAGATTCAGATTTCAGATTCAGATTTCAGATTCAGATTTCAGATTCAGATTTCAGATTCAGATTTCAGATTCAGATTTCAGATTCAGATTTCAGATTCAGATTTCAGATTCAGATTTCAGATTCAGATTTCAGATTCAGATTTCAGATTCAGATTTCAGATTCAGATTTCAGATTCAGATTTCAGATTCAGATTTCAGATTCAGATTTCAGATTCAGATTTCAGATTCAGATTTCAGATTCAGATTTCAGATTCAGATTTCAGATTCAGATTTCAGATTCAGATTTCAGATTCAGATTTCAGATTCAGATTTCAGATTCAGATTTCAGATTCAGATTTCAGATTCAGATTTCAGATTCAGATTTCAGATTCAGATTTCAGATTCAGATTTCAGATTCAGATTTCAGATTTCAGATTCAGATTTCAGATTCAGATTTCAGATTCAGATTTCAGATTCAGATTTCAGATTCAGATTTCAGATTCAGATTTCAGATTCAGATTTCAGATTCAGATTTCAGATTCAGATTTCAGATTCAGATTTCAGATTCAGATTTCAGATTCAGATTTCAGATTCAGATTTCAGATTCAGATTTCAGATTCAGATTTCAGATTCAGATTTCAGATTCAGATTTCAGATTCAGATTTCAGATTCAGATTTCAGATTCAGATTTCAGATTCAGATTTCAGATTCAGATTTCAGATTCAGATTTCAGATTCAGATTTCAGATTCAGATTTCAGATTCAGATTTCAGATTCAGATTTCAGATTCAGATTTCAGATTCAGATTTGTTACGGATTGATGAGCAGCGGCTAGACCAGCCAAGGCAAGGTACTCTAAGAGTACGGAACCTCAGGGCCGGCTGGCTACTGGGTAACCAAGGACTTTTCGGGTAAAATACAACAAATCGGGAAATTTCATGTTTCTATGTTTGCTTTTATTAATGTTTTTATGTGGCGTGTTGTCTGTGTGTATAAAACAATGTTCTGTGTCTTGTGTGGCGTGTATTTGGCTCACTAACCGTGATGTGCTGCTGCTGCTGTGTAGCGACGTCGCGGTTCCGGAATTCCAGTTCCGGAAGCAGGAGGGCCGTCAATTTAAGGGCGTATCGACGGGGTGCCGAAACCGTCGGCGCCAGCGGGCGTTGCTGGACTCGGTCGTTGCAGGCGTCTTCCTTCATAGGCTTTTAATCGGTCTGCCCACGAGAGTGCCCCGTATCCGGACAGACCGAGAAGGGAAGTTCTCCTTTATATTTAGAGGTCCTCAGACCCCGAGAACGTTGTTGATGCTGATCCTTTACGATAAGGCGCGAGACCACAAGGGATCTGCGGGCCGACCCGTGAGAAAGCCAACCGGCGTTATCGGGTGAATTCCTTAGAACGTCACAAACACTATACGGGACTACGACTTCACACACGGACGCCTGATTCAGAAGAGACTCGAAAAACGGAAGCAAGCTTCCTTTTCGGCTTTTTCATTTCATTTTCCAAATATTCCTCCTTTCCTCCTCTGTTAGTTGACAGCAGCCAGCAGTAAAATGTAGCCTACTGTGGTGCTATCTTGGTGTCAGACTCAACAAGGAACATGAATTTTCTAGAGCTAAACATTCAAAACTACAAAAGAAGACAAAAATCAAACGATTTGTAACCAACCGGTTACAGATTTCAGATTCAGATTTCAGATTCAGATTTCAGATTCAGATTTCAGATTCAGATTTCAGATTCAGATTTCAGATTCAGATTTCAGATTCAGATTTCAGATTCAGATTTCAGATTCAGATTTCAGATTCAGATTTCAGATTCAGATTTCAGATTCAGATTTCAGATTCAGATTTCAGATTCAGATTTCAGATTCAGATTTCAGATTCAGATTTCAGATTCAGATTTCAGATTCAGATTTCAGATTCAGATTTCAGATTCTGTTTTAAGACTGAGATTTCAGATTCAGATTTCAGACTCAGATTTCAGATTTCAAATTTCAGATTCAGATTTCAGATTCAGATTTCAGATTCAGATTTCAGATTCAGATTTCAGATTCAGATTTCAGATTCAGATTTCAGATTCAGATTTCAGATTTTGATTTCAGATTCAGATTTCAGATTCAGATTTCAGATTCAGATTTCAGATTCAGATTTCAGATTCAGATTTCAGATTCAGATTTCAGATTCAGATTTCAGATTCAGATTTCAGATTCAGATTTCAGATTCAGATTTCAGATTCAGATTTCAGATTCAGATTTCAGATTCAGATTTCAGATTCAGATTTCAGATTCAGATTTCAGATTCAGATTTAAGATTCAGATTTCAGATTCAGATTTCAGATTCAGATTTCAGATTCAGATTTCAGATTTCAGATTTCAGATTCAGATTTCAGATTCAGATTTCAGATTCAGATTTCAGATTCAGATTTCAGATTCAGATTTCAGATTCAGATTTCAGATTCAGATTTCAGATTCAGATTTCAGATTCAGATTTCAGATTCAGATTTCAGATTCAGATTTCAGATTCAGATTTCAGATTCAGAATTCAGATTCAGATTTCAGATTTCAGATTTCAGATTCAGATTTCAGATTCAGATTTCAGATTCAGATTTCAGATTCAGATTTCAGATTCAGATTTCAGATTCAGATTTCAGATTCAGATTTCAGATTCAGATTTCAGATTCAGATTTCAGATTCAGATTTCAGATTCAGATTTCAGATTCAGATTTCAGATTCAGATTTCAGATTCAGATTTCAGATTCAGATTTCAGATTCAGATTTCAGATTCAGATTTCAGATTCAGATTTCAGATTCAGATTTCAGATTCAGATTTCAGATTCAGATTTCAGATTCAGATTTCAGATTCAGATTTCAGATTCAGATTTCAGATTCAGATTTCAGATTCAGATTTCAGATTCAGATTTCAGATTCAGATTTCAGATTCAGATTTCAGATTCAGATTTCAGATTCAGATTTCAGATTCAGATTTCAGATTCAGATTTCAGATTCAGATTTCAGATTCAGATTTCAGATTCAGATTTCAGATTCAGATTTCAGATTCAGATTTCAGATTCAGATTTCAGATTTCTGATTTAAAGTTCAGATTTTATTAAATTTGTAGGATGTAAATTTTTAAATGAATTTTTAACTTCAAAATTACTCGCGATTTCGCATTTCAAGAGGTTAGGAAATGTTCAAAGGTTTTAGAAGTTTTAGAAATCGTGCTAGCAAGCTGATGGAATGCGTGAAATTTTCTTGATCTGTTTCTCTGTAAAAATTCTTATTAGCCAGTAGCTTCGTAGTTTTAGTATTATATCAACAAAAAAAAATACAAAAATCATCTGTTAATCACGCTCGACAAAACGCTTTTGTTATTTTCGCTTAACATTCGCCGCTTATAAACAGGCTCACGATATAGAACATGTTCTACACTACCAAAAAAGCGGAAAAACGGTGTCGTTTCGAAAAATCCCCGGAACGAAAACGTACGGCCGCCGCCATGTCCGTGGTGATGATGTGATCCAGCGGAACCGGAAGACCTGCTATTGGCACCACCATATCGACCACCTCCACTTCCAAAGTAGGAATCGAAGGTGCTGCCGAAATCATAATGGCCACCGCCATACTTGCTGCTGCTGTAATCTCGATTGGTGCTGTAGCCTCCGGTTCCCCGGCCACTTCCGGTTCCGAAACTGCTAGAGAAGGTGCTCCTCCGGGCGTTGCTGCTGCTGCTTCGGTTGTCGTAAATGTGCCGCTTGTAAGCTGTTTGTGACCGGCAAAACATAAATTCAGTCTATATTTACACCTTGCTTTGGGGCGCGATGATGATGATGATGACGATGATGGAGGTATAAGGGTCAACAAAACAAAAAGGTTGGCTTCCGTGTTTAGAAGCTGTTGGATGCCGACTTTTTGGCCATATTCCTCCGACTGGAAAGTGGAATTTGGGGCTCCTAGAAACCTACTTTATGTCTTGCGGAAGAAATGTACGCTGTGATACAGTAAATCGACTATCGCTTGTTAATGGCAGGTTTTGTATCGATCTGTTTGATTGGTGCTCCCATTTGATACTTTAACCACTGACCACACTGACATGCCACTTAGAACAAAAATTCAACCATTTTCTGTCTAATTTTTTGTTGTCAAATTTTGCAGGTTCTCAATACCGACGGCAGGTGACGAACCTGAAAAATTTGACAAAAAATGCCCTGTAGGAAAAATGGTCCGGTTTAGCCCGATTTTATCGTAGAAATTGCGTGTTTTATTTTTAAAAGTTCGGTGGCATTTCCTAACTGGGATAGCATTTCTTCAAATCGATCGATGCGCACTCTGGAATCGACATTGCGTACTATTGGAAAAATTATCCAGAAAACGTAATCGAGTGTCCAGTCAGAATGGTCAGTGCTTTAACCCTCCGGATATTTTTAAGTCGTCAATTATAAGGTATTATATATGAACTTCACTAGAATTAATTGGCCAAATATATTGATCTATAGAGAACTAAATACACCAAGATTTTTATTTCATACAAAAAGATACCTGCTAGTTTCGACATTCGGTCAGTTGGGCCTAGAATAATTTCTCGGATTTGAGTTGAGTCATGCGACCTGAGACCTGGAACATGAGGCCTGAGGCCTGAGACCTAGATCGCAGATCTGAGACCTCAGACCTCAAATCTCAAGCCTATCTCAACCACATATCAAATCGGATGTCTTGTGTCACAAGTCGCGTATTACATGTTTGAGGTATCATATCACAGGACTCAGGATTCCAGTTTTCAGACACATCTCAGATCTCAGATCTCTCGGGTCTCAAGTTTCAAGTCTCCGGTTTCATGTCTCAGCGTATTGTGAACACTGAAAGATCGTACGCGGATGCTTTGCGACAAGTGTCAGGATATTGTTAACGACTCGTCCAAGAAAAGACGGAGCATAGATTATGAGTATGCCGATGGAGAAAGCAAAGCCGGACAGTCCTAAGAAGAAAGGTGAACGCAATAAGAAAAGTCGTCACAAAGGCAGATCAACCCCCAAAGCCCACATCGTGGAAGCAAGACAAGGCTCAACGTACGCGGGCTTGTCCCGGAAGCTACGATCGGAGGCTTAATATCTGCTCTTGGCCAGAGCGCCACCAAAACAAGATGCCCAAAAAAGGGTTCCAGCTCTTCGAGCTAACGAAAGACACGGCGGTAAACAGCGCATGGGTGTTTTTAGGACCATACCTTTAAAACGAAAGTTTTATATTGTTACAAAGAAATTGAATTCCCGTATCTTTCCAGAGTTACGTCCCATCTAACAGTATTGGGCTCTGCGGCAGAAAGATCTGTCCAAGAACTAACCGCAGCTTTCATCTATATTTATAAAAAATGAATTTCTGTCTGTCTGTCTGTTCTTCATAGACTCGATGGCAGATGGGGGTATTGGAGGCCGGGCAAGGTTCCTATAATAGTGGAACCCCTCCCTCTTTTTGGAGGAGGGGGTCTCTCAAAGAAAAGACAAATGTTTGCATAGCTCGAAAACTGATTAAGCAAGTAAAACGAAATTGGGCATGGGAGAATATTTGGGTCCGAGGAATGTTTCTATGAATATTTGGTACCCCTTCCTCTTTTCGGTAAGGAGATAGGAAGAGGGGAGGGAGGCTACCTTAGAATTTTTAACATAACTCGAGAACTAATCAAGCTAATGGAACAGAATTTGGCATGGGAGAGTATTGGAATACGAGAAATGTTCCTATGATTATTTTAGACCCCTCCCTTCTTTCAGTGGGGAATAAGAAAGGGAGAAGGGGGTACCTTTTCCTTTTTTCAGTGGAGTGATAGAAAAGGGGGAGGGGGCTTCTGTACAATTTTCAGAATAACTGGAAAACTAACGAAGCAAATGGCACCAAATTTGACATGGGAAAGTATTGGAATACGACAAATGTTTCTATGATATTTTTTATGATATTTTGAGAACCCTCTGTTCTTCCAATGGGAAAACTTCAAGGAGAATGGAACCAAATTTGGAATGGAAGGGTATTTGAATACGAGGAATGTTCCAATGAATATTTAGTACTACCGCTCCTTCCAGTGGGGTGAAAGGAAGGAGAGCAGGGAGAGGGGCTGCTTTACAATTTTTCGCAGAACTCGAGAACTAATCGAGCAAATGGAACCAAATTTGGCATAGGAGTTCTTTTTGGATACGAGAAATGGTTAACTGCTTATTTGAGACTCCTTTGTCTTTCAATTGGGGATAAAGCTAGGGAAGAGGGCAGGTTCCATACAATTCCATACAACTTATCTAACAAATATAGCTGGTACCAAATTTGGCATGGGAGTGTGTTTCGGTACAAGGAATGGAAACCAAGGTTGCCGGAATCACAGAAATATCAGTAATTTCACAGAATTTTGAGCAAATTTTCATCACAGAATCTGTGTCACAAAACACAAAATTTTGAAAAATTCACTGATTTCACAGAATTTTTGAATTTTGAATGGATTTCCAAAATTATAATTGTTTGGGCCTAAATAAAATTTAGGTTTTTAACGTTTAATTAAACAAGTATGATAACCTTGGTCATTTTAATTGATTTTACCCAACATAAATGTAAAAAAGATCCTATTTATCATGGTTTTCCAATACTACGATACTAGGATTTTGAGACCCCTCCCTTCTTCCAGCGGGTTGAAGGAAAAAGCGAAGGGGAGCTCCATACAATTTTTCCTGCATAACTCGAGAACTATAACAGCAAATGGAACCAAATTTGGCATGGAAGGGTTTTCGGGTACGAGAAATGCTTCTATGAATATTTGGTATACCTCACTCCTTCAAAGAGGTGGATGAAAAGGAGGAGGGGACTCCCTTACAATTTTCTGTAAGGGTGGAAAGCTGATCGAGCAAATGGAACCAACTTTGGCATGTGACAGTATTTGAATACGAGAAATGTTTCCATGATAAATTGAGGACCCTCCTTTCTCTCAGCTGGAAGATATAAAGGGGGGTAGATGGGCTTCCATACAATTTGTTTGTATAACTCGAGATTTAATCGAGCAAATGAACCCAAATTTGGCATTAAATGTGCACTAGAGTACGAAAAATATTTCTATGAATATTAAGTTCTCACTTCTCTATTCAATGGGGAAATAGGGAGGGGCATTGGACTACGCGATAAACTACGCAAATAAAACCTAATTTGGCGTGGCGTGGCGTCCATATAAATTATGTTGTAAAGCTTGTAAACTCATCAACCAATGAGATTTGATATGAGAGCATTTCAGATACTAAAAAAATGGGTACGATAATAGACCGCGACCTCCTTTCAGCAGGGTGGGATGGGAAGGACAAATGGGCACAAATCGAGAACTTATGAAGCATAGGAAACCGTTTTTTTATAAGAGAGATTGTTTAGAGATTGTTTGTGTACGAATATTTTCGGGCCCTTTTTTTCAGGGCTGAATTGGGAAGAAAGGGCCGGTTTTTTTTTTCTTTTTTTTTTTTACATAACTCGAAAACTCTTATCAAACAAATGGAGCCAAATGTAGATTTTGACGTTTAAAAGAAAATATTTATATGGTATAGTTCGTGAGCCACTCTGGCAAAGGAAGGGAGAGAGGGTGGGGAATATATCACCTCAATAATCAAAGAACTTATTTAATTTTCAAAGAACTTATGAAACTTATAAAAACAGATTCAAATTATTAGACTTTGAAAACAAATTTATAGAAAATTAGTATGAGTCATCTTTGTATTAGAATTCTGCTCCAGCTCCAGCTGCATCTATCATTTTATAGCGGTTGCTTTTGAATTATTTTGTAATTTGATTTGAAATAATGACAACAAAAAAATAAAAATATGAATAATTTCATTTATTTTTGGAAGGTGTGGCACACCGGGTCAGCTAGTGGTATATAAGATTATAGTATTTGAAAATTATCATAATCTTATTCATAAAAATGGAGGCGTTTTCTTTGTAACACTGGTAACACCCTCACGTATAAACGGACGATCTGAATGAATTAAAATTTGGTTAGAAAGGGTTTGTATAATAGTTTCAAGAATCTCACTTTTTATGGAAGGGAGACCACCAACAGTTTTAATAAGATTTTCATAAAAATTGTTTCACGAACACGAAGAAGTTCAGGAAGTCTAGATGAAGTCAAACATTTAAACGATTTATTAATTTAGAGGTAAAACGAAGTTTACCGGTTTAGCTAGTATTCATATAAATAACTTTATTTGTGACTTATTGTTGATTTTTAAATAACTGCATCCTGGAATATCCTGTATGATCCCGTTTCTAGAAAAAAAAAATTTTTAATAACTATAATCTCAATGTACTATTTTTGGAGTTACAGCCCATGGTAATTTTAAAATAAGAATTTTGAACACAAGTAGAAATAAGATGCTCAACAATCTGTTTCAAATAATTTAACGTTTTTCCGGATTGACCTTTGAAGTGAAGCAATTGATTGAATTGATTGAAAACATAATCGGGTAAAATTACAATCGCCGGAGTGAAGTACGATGCGGTAACGTAGGGTTCAATAATCGGTCGAATTTACTATTGATATTTTAAATTTTGATAACTATAACAATTTTGAAAATTTTGTCAATAATTTCAATTTCGTCGTTTTGGCATTTTGACAATTAAGTTAAGTTTCCAATTTTGTAATTTTTGCCAATTTAGTTATTATTGACAATTTTGTGAATTTTATTTTTATTTCAATTCAATTTATCACTTTTGTAAGTTGCATGATTTTTTGTGAAAAAATTGACAGAATTGAGAAAATTTAAAACAAAACAAACAAAAAATTTCAAAATTAGCAAAATTGACAAAAATTCGAAAAATTCACATAATTGACAAATAAGATAAAAAATTACAATGTTAACATGAATGATAAAATAGACCGAATTGACAATATTAACATCAATGAAAAAACTGATCAAATTGACAAAAATGACGACATTAACAAAACTGAACAAATTTAAAAAAATCCCAAAATTGACAAATATGAAAAAAGGACAAAATTTACCAAGTGCAGAAAATTCTTTTCAAATTGCCAAATTAACAAAATTGACAAAATTTAAAGAAACAATGACAAAAGTGACAAAACGGAAAAAAATGACCACATTGATAAAATTAACTAATTTGACAATACCAACAAAATAAACATATTTGAGCAAATTGAGAAAATTGACAAAATAAAAATCTGACATAAATGACAAAAACGAATTTTTTCATTTTGGTCATTTCGATCACTTTTATCATTTTTGTCATATTTGCCATTTTATGTTATTTTTGTCATGTTTGTCATTTTTTTCATTTTTTCATTTTTATCATTTTTGTCAATTTTGTCAATTTTGTCATTTTTGTCATTTTCGACATTTTTGTCATATTTGCCATATTTGTCATTTTTGTCATTTTTGTCATTTTTGTCATTTTTCTCATTTTTGTCATTTTTGTCATTTTTGTCATTTTTGTCATTTTTGTCATTTTTGTCATTTTTGTCATTTTTGTCATTTTTGTCATTTTTGTCATTTTTGTCATTTTTGTCATTTTTGTCATTTTTGTCATTTTTGTCATTTTTGTCATTTTTGTCATTTTTGTCATTTTTGTCATTTTTGTCATTTTTGTCATTTTTGTCATTTTTGTCATTTTTGTCATTTTTGTCATTTTTGTCATTTTTGTCATTTTTGTCATTTTTGTCATTTTTGTCATTTTTGTCATTTTTGTCATTTTTGTCATTTTTGTCATTTTTGTTATTTTTGTCATTTTTGTCATTTTTGTCATTTTTGTCATTTTTGTCATTTTTGTCATTTTTGACATTTTTGTCATTTTTGTCATTTTTGTCATTTTTGTCATTTTTGTCATTTTTGTCATTTTTGTCATTTTTGTCATTTTTGTCATTTGCGTCAATTTTGCCAATTTTATCAATTTTCTCATGTTTGTCATTTTTGTCAATTTGGTATATTTGGTTTTTCTGAAACTTTTGCCATATTTGTTTTTTTTGTTTTTTTTTGTCATTTTTCATTTATATAATTTTTGTCAGTCTTGTCATTTTTGTAAGTTTTGTTATTTTATTTTTTTTTTAATTTTTGGCCATTTTTTTAAATCAATTTTGAAGGAGTATCTTGGGCCATGGGGAAACGTGGGCCTCTCAGTATATTTGGGATGTGTGTTAAGATAGAAATCTCAATCCAACTGTCATCGTCGTCGCTCTGCATAAGCATTTACTTCCATATATTGTAAATTTGTGTACGCATCATATGCTTCTTTTATTTAACTATTTAGTCTAGAAAATGTACCAACATTATTTAAAAAAAACTCGTAAATGGCATCGGTGGGAGACCTAAAGTACATTACAAAAATATGCTCATATGCTTATGATTGTCCTGCTCTTTCACATGGAAAAGGAATTTTTCATGAATTATGAATAAGTCACTCGAACGCAACAAATTTACAAATCATAGCTTGTGGGGAATCATGGGCCACCTATGTGTTGGTGTTATTCAACACATTCATAATTTAAAATACATTTTTCATTCCTGTAAAGTATTGTAATGCCAAATAAAGCGTTATGTAAAATGTTCTGTCAATTTTATTGAATGCGATAATTACAATACACAACTTTATTTTTTATTTTTTCACTCGAAATTGCTTTAAAATAACAAAAAGAGTTATGAAATTACAGTTTTAGGTCAACTCACAAACTTTGCATGTTATTTGGTCAATTTGGATTTGGTGACCCACGATTCGCCACCATTTTTCAAAATAAAATTGAAACTTTTTTTAAACAGTAGGAATTCGGAGAAAAAAATTTAATACAAAATTTTAAAAATTGCCTAATGATACGTTAGAAATGTAGAAAACCATATCATTTATCTTTTTCATTTTATCTTTTATGATAAAGATGTTATGGAAAAAAAGTGACATCCCATGAGACAGTTCTTTTTACGGCCCCCTCCCTAAGCATTATATGCATCATTATTGTCTAGTAAGTCTTAAAGGTATTAATCTGACCTTCACTTGTTTTCATTGATTTGAAACTTTATTCGATCGTTCTGTGGTTCTTCTACGAAATATTTTCGCAAAAGAACGAGTTAGTACGGAGGCATTCCAAAACAAGCTCACTCACCGTCTGATAGCACCTCGTACGCCTCTGAGATCTCCTTGAACCGCCGGTTGGACTCCTCTGGATTATCGGGATTTTTGTCTGGATGCCATCGTAGGGCTAGCTTTTTGTATCTGTCAATGGGAAAACAGAAAATCAATGGGTTTTTATGAACCAGTTCGATAGAGTAAAATTTATTACGCTTTTTTGATTTCGGCTTCCGATGCCGTCCGGGCGACGTCCAGCGTTTTGTAGTAGTCAACCATTTTGTGGATGTGTGTTTTTGTTTTTTTTTTTCGACTTGGAATTAAACTAGAGGATAAGAAGGAACTGTCCTTCTTCACTCAGTCTTGGCCCCTCAACTCCTAGGAAAGTCGCTCCGAAGCTGGACCAATAGGGTTGTTGTTCGTAACAATCTTTTGGTGGTACCGTTGTTAATCTGGCAGCAAGTTTTATGTTTCGAGTAACTAACAAGCTCTCCCTCTTGTAGACTAAGTTTAGTTGTACTTGCTAGGATTTTGAGATCAAGATGATTTATTCATTGTGGTTTTGTAGTTTGTCTTCTTTCTGGACGCGTTCACAGGAGCTTTTCTTTTTCTTTTTATGGCACACACACAAACACAAATAATAATACGACTAATTTGAGCGTAGGTGGAGAGGAGTGACTGATAAGCTCCTTTTCATGCCACAATGTTGTTGTCGATTTGTTTAGTTGCTGACTTGCGTTGATTTTAGGTCTGGAAGAAGAGAAACGAAAACAGGAAAGCCGATTAGATTTTTGTGTAACATTGACAGGTTGTTATAATATCAGTGTTTGCTGTGTGGATTCGAAAAGTTTTACGATTCAATAAAAACGTCATATGGCGTTAATATTTTGGAATTTTTCTGCAAGCTGGAAATGAAAAAAAAAGATTAGGGATCATTCCTTTAAACTTTCTTGGAATACACCAAAAAAATAAATTAAAAATTAGAAACTAAATGTTGATTGAACTTTCTAGCGTCTATCGACACAAACAAATTTACACCACACTGACTGAATATCCAAGCCAGACTTCCCGCCGATTAGCCGCGATTCTCCGGGATGAATCATCGAATCGTTGTCGTGGGTTTGCCCTCCATACAGCTCAGCGCAACGAGATTTGCCGCCAAACCTGAGTCAGATGTATCACATTTCCCACTAGACATAAGCTTTTTTCGCTGAACCGGTATAGGTTGTTGCTTCCAAAATCCAGAAGAACGTTTGCCATTTGAATGTGCAAGCACAGAACTCGATATGTATCTCCAGAAAGAGACCACCCACGACGAATAACCTCTTTAAGATTTGACAGGGGAAGGTTTCAATTTACTTTTGGAAATGGTTCACCTTTGGCTGATAAACCTGTGTAGTGTCACTTAGCGAGCTTCCAAAAATGGCAAATGCGCTTACGTGTTTCTTCTGTAGATCAGAAAAGCACTTCAGAGTCTGAAGTTCAGTCGGACTTCTGACGTCAGGTAATCGGAGCAAGTTACAAATTGCACCACCCAAAATTTCAGTCACAGATCTTCACGGATGACCGACTCCTCAAACCGGTAGCACTCCGGATCGTATTATACCGAACAAGCTCACCTTGAAAGAACTTAATTTTTTCTTAACTTTTAAGGAATCACTTCTTGTTCCATTCGCACGAAATGTACCACTGATGATCATTCGAAAAGTTGCTGGAAGTGAGTAGCTGTCAGACTACCTGACGACGATGACGATCACAAAGCCGATAATCAGCTGTCTTGGAACCACGTGTTGGGATTTGTTTATTGATTGAGGCGAGTCCTCAATGGGGTTCAACCTGTCTCAACGTAAGCTTTTCAGCCATTAACGATAATCACTTGAAGGTAACAACTTTTCAAATGGGTTTTAGTTGAAAGTAAACAAGCACAGAACCGCTATAATAATTCAACTACTATCACATATCGGCCTAAAACAAATGTAAATGGTAGTAAACCAGGTAACCACACTAGTCATCAATGAATGACGCGGCGACAAGTTGTACAATTTTTTTGTATTTTTTTTTTCATAGGAATATCCAGTCACCTTTTTCAGCAGTTTTCATGAAATTGTGTTGGTAAATGATGCAATCTTACGAGAGGGAATAAAATTTAATTGATTTTTTTTATGGGGAATATGACATTAATTTCTTCAATTATTCCAGACCTCCTTTTGTTGAATACTCATGTAATATCGAAAAGTGTCTAGTCTTCTTAAAACGGTCTCTTTAAATATTACTAAGCATTTTCAAGGAAGCTTTAAGAATGCTACACAGCCGAAAATATGACAATTCAAAAAAGCTAATGAAATAGCACCATCTGCGTGGTACAGAAAAGTTTCAAATTGGTACCATGTGGGACTTGAATAACGGTCAATTGGAAAGCACATCGACTTTATATTTGTTTCTATTCAAAACAAAGAGTAAAATATATGTATGTCGTGACCGAAATTCGATCTCGATTTTAGGAACTATGTTCGTCAAGTTATGTCGTGAGACGGAATACTATGTAAATAAATAAAAATAAAATAAATAAATATATTACTCTTTCTATGGGTTGGTGAGGCTAGCCATCATATCCTTGAAAGATGTATTTATATGGTCGGTTTTCAAAATTCGTTCATGAAATTTTTCCATACCTCCATTGCGACCCGAATATGTTCCCAACGTTACAATCTTGGTTATAGTCATGTAAACGTATCCTCCCTGTGTTCCCTGTGCGTCAATACTGCACAGTGGGCCCGGCCAAACTAAAATGAGTAGTAAAATTGACAAGATCGGGCTGTGTATGTAGTATCATAAGCATAAGCAGTTCTTTTCAGTCTTATTTTTAGGTTTAGAGTCTATGAGTTTTTATTGAACACTAGCTGACCCGGTGTGCTTTGCTACACCTTCTAAAAATCAATAAATTGCGTAAAAATAATTTTATTACAAATAAATTTTCGATTTTGTGAAATGAGAGCTTTCATATCACATTTTCATTGGGATACAAAGAAGATTAGATTATCCGAGATGTTTTTTTAACTGGATTTGAAAATGTTTTTCAAGAATGGTTTTTAATTTGATATGAGGATCTCGTGTTTATTTTCCTTTCTCCTCTGCAATGTGGAAAGGGTCCACGAACTGCTAGAACAATATTTTTTGTAATCAAATAACATCAAATTTAACATATGGCTCCATTTGCTTGGATAAGTTTTCGAGCTATACTTACTTTCCTTTTTCCGCTGGAAGAAGGAGAGGTCTGAAATCTAAAAAAAAAAACATTTCATGTAAAATATGGTTTCTTCAGCTTAAAAAGATTAAAAATCTATGCTATAAAACCTCCCCCATTCCCGGCTCTTTACTGTTTCGAATCTCTCATTTAAAAAAAAAGAGAAAATATTCGTTCTCTAATACTATTTCTTTCAAGTTTGGTTCCATTTGTTGGATAAGTTCTCAAATTATACAAAAACTTGTGCGGAACTGCTTTTCTCCTCTCTTAGCTTCCGTTGGAAGGCGAAAAGCGTTTTTTTAATAACCATAGAATCATTTCTCGTACCCTTATTCTCTCCCTTGTAAAATTTGGTTGAATTTATTTGATGAGCTCTTGAATTCATCAAAACATATATGTAGGTATGACATCTCTCTTCTTTTTTCTATTCCGTAAGGGGAATCAAATAATCTTAGAAATATTTCTTGTATTTAAATACTCTTCCCTATTTTTGACCATCTGCTAGATTAGCACTCGAGTTATTAAAAAAATTGCATGGAAGCTCCCTTTCCCTTTCCCTATGGAATCAATGAAAGGAAGAAGAAGCCTTAAACAACCATAGAAAATAAATTCTACTAAAATACCCTCTGCTATACTAGTTTAATAATAAGTTCTCGTGTAATCCAAAAATATTTTATGACAACATCCCTTTC
This sequence comes from Uranotaenia lowii, assembly GCF_029784155.1. Classification (NCBI taxonomy): domain Eukaryota; kingdom Metazoa; phylum Arthropoda; class Insecta; order Diptera; family Culicidae; genus Uranotaenia; species Uranotaenia lowii. The sequence continues at coordinate 368,802,441 of NC_073692.1, read as the reverse complement.
TTCCTCTTCCCGTTGGAGAGAGGAAAGGGTCTCGAACATAAAAAAAACATTTCTCGTACTCAAATATACATCCAAGATAAATTTGGTTTTTTTTATTCGATAAGTTCTCGACCCCTCCCCTTTTCTTATCCCCCCAGTGGAAGGACAGATGGGTCTCAAACATCGTAGAAACTTGACTCGTAGCCTTATTCCTTTCTATGTGATATTTGGATTCATTTGCATGATAAGTTATCGAATAATGCATTAAATTATATGGAAGACCCCCTCCCCGCTTTGTATCTCCCCAATTGAAGCGGGTCCTAAATCCCAAATAATCATAGAAACCTTTCCCGAACTCAAATAACCACTCATGTTAAATTCGGTTCCATTTGTTTGATTAGTTCTTGAATTTTGCAAAAAAAATTAAATGAGAGGCTACCCCTCCGTCTTTTCTATCTCCACGCTGGAAAGGAGAAGGAGTCTCAAACCAACTTTAAAATATTTTTTCTACTCATATATTCTCGCATGCCAAATTTGGTTCCGTTTGCTTGATTACTTCTCGAATTGTGCGAAAAATTGTATGGGAGCCCCCCTCCCCGCATCCTATATCCCCATTGGAAGAAGGTAGGTATACCAAACAATCATAAAAACATTCCTCGTACTAAAATACACTCTCATGCCGAATTTGGTTCCATTTGCATGATTGGTTCTCGAGTTATGAAAACTTATTACATTTATTTGAGGGACCCCCTCCCCTTCTAGGGGTACCGAGGGATCCAAACTATTATAGGAACTTTCCCCGGCCTTCAATACCCCCATCTACCAAGTTTCACGTAAATCGGTTCAGTAGTTTTCGAGTCTATAAGGAACAGACAGACAAACAGACAGACAGAAATACATTTTTATACACTGCCGGCCAAAAGTTTGGGATCACCCGCTAAAACACATCCAAATTTTTATCGTTCATATCTAAGCCGTCTTAGGACATATTGCAAATCTTCTGATCTCTGAGATAATGAGCAATAGCTATTTCGGAGGTATTTTGCCCAGATATTATGTTTTGGTTTTGTACTTCATCTCGGGATAGGGTGGACCAAATTTCAAAATTTGAGTTGCATTAGAATCCTTGTTCTTTACTTCTCAAAACCCAATAAAAATTGTTTGTGCAAAAATTTAAGAATGTATGTACAATAATTTGGGATCACCCCTTAGTATGATGTTTTGGCCAAAAGTTTGGAATCATTATTTTAAAAACATGCAAATTTATCTCATTTATATCATTATCATCTAACATCGTATTACAGATCTGAAGGGTTCATTTGGAAGCTTAGAAATTGTTGTTTTTTCATAATTTCATACAAAAATTATATTTTAAAGTGTTAATCTAAATAAGTTCAGAATCATAAGTGTGAACTTTCATAAAACATTTAATTTCAGGTAAATTTTACAAATCTTTTTGGCTTTCTTACAGAAAGGCATAGGGAACGGTCAGTTGGGGATATCATTAATTAAGGGACCAAGACCCCACTTTATAGGTACCAATCGACTCAGCTCGACGAGTTACGATGATGTCCGTTTATTTGTATGTTCGATAAAAACGTTCTTAACACATTAACTCCTATTCTAGGTTTCACGATTTTAATGAAATTAGTATCGAAAAATTGGATTTTTTTTCCTGTAGGTCGTAGCTCAAAACCAAAAAAAAACAAAATTGTTTAAAATTTGTCTATTCCATAGTAAATATCTTGCTTATGTCGGCTCCAAAAAAGGTAGCCATTTGCTCAGCAGCAGTAGCCAGCAATCGCTAAATTAATCACGAGGCGATCAAAAATTTGACAAAAAAACATCAAACTAGTGCAGAGATATGATCGCACGCCCTGAAACGTGTTAGACCAGAGAGCTAACCACTAGACCACCAGTGAACGCTTAAAGTAACGATGTTCAAACTGAAAGAGCTTGAAGCATTTTGATAGATAAATTCATCCCGGTGTCTTGGCGGATTTTCTGTTTGTCGGTCCCATCACAGCAAATGGCATTTCCTTAATGGTGGTTTTGAACAAGCAACGATACCACATGTTTTTTGGCTTTCTTACAGAAAGGCATAGGGAACGGTCAGTTGGGGATATCATTAATTAAGGGTCCAAGACCCCACTTTATAGGTACCAATCGACTCAGCTCGACGAGTTACGATGATGTCCGGGAATTTGTATGTTCCATAAAAACGTTCTTAACACATTAACTCCTATTCTAGGTTTCACGATTTTGATGAATTTAGTATCAAAAAATTGGATTTTTTTTCTTGTAGGACCTATCTCAAAACAAAAAAAAAACAAAATTGTTTAAAATTTTTCTATTCCATAGAACATATCATGCTCACGTTGGCTCCAAAAAAGGTAGCCATTTGCTCAGCAGCAGTAGCCAGCAATCGCTAAATTAAGTACAAAGGCGATCAAAAATTTGACAAAAATTTCATAAAACAGCAGAGAATTGATCCCACGCCATCTAGCATGAGAGTTTAGGAGGTTAACCCCTTGACCACTAGTGAGCGTCGAGATATGTGGCTCTCAAACTTTAACAGTTTGAATTATTTGGATTATAAATGAACTCGTTGAATATAAGTTCGTTTATCCTCCAAAAAACGTACTGGGCACCTTTTTTTTTATATTGAGTTTAGTAATTTTTGCTATCGATTTTCTTTAATCATAATCTTTTTTATAGATTAATATTAAATAATTCAGAAATAAGGAATCCATTATTGTGTCATTTATTTCCAAAGATAATTGACACTCTGTAAGAAAGCCTCCAATCCACTGATAAGTGTATTAAATCGGGTTTTTCATACTATTATCAGTTCATATTTCATTCTTTTTTAAGAATTTTTGATCTTCTTCCAAATTTGTCTCTGTCTAGTGATTTTCTTAAATTTTTATCTGTCTGCTTTTGAAATTTTTCTGTCGTTTGGCAGTTGTTTTTTTATTTCTCTTTCGGCATTTTTCAGACTTTGCAGACTGAATTTTGAAGTCTTTTTAAACCCTTTGGAGCAGTAAGACCCCATTTTTTAAATAGTTGTTTTTTGTTTTTCAGTGTTTAGTCAGTAGTTTTCATTTTTTTCTCATTTATAAGTCTTTTTTTATTTTTCAGTTAGTTTTCAGTCTTTTCATGTTAACTCTAATTTTCTAAAGTTAGTTTTTTTCTTTTTTTGTTAGCCTTAATTATGTTAACTGAATTTCTTTTTCAGTATTGTACGCCTTTTCCAGTCTTTTTTCAATCTTTCTTCAATTATCTTTTATCACATTAATTGTCTCTTAAAAGTATTTGCAAGTGTTGGTTCAATTTCGTTCAGTTTATTTCAGTCTTTTGTTAAGCTTTTTTCAGTTGCTTTTGCCCCTTAGCCGTATTTTAGGATTTTTCCAGTTGATTTTTGGTTTTTTTGGGATTGGCGTTGTCTTTCACTACCTTTTTTGAAATTTGTTTCTTTTTCAAAACTTGTCACTTTTTTCGTTCCCATTTAAATTGTTTTTTAGCTTTTTTTCAGACGTTTTCAATATTTTTTGTACACCCTGTTTTGATAGTTTTTTAGTAATTTATCATACGCACTTCAGCTGATTTTGGAGGATTTTGTCAGTCTTTCCATAGTCTTGCTCGCAGTATTTTTCAATCTTTTTTGTCTCGTTTCGGTTTTGTTTAATTTTTTTTCATGATTATTTTAGTCCTTTTTCAGTCGCTTGGCCTTCTTTTTCAGATTTCTCTGATAGCCTTGTTTAATTTGAATTTTTCAGTATGTTTTCAGTATTTTAAAATCTTTTTCAGTTTATTTTTATGTTTTTTGTGGTTCTTCTTCAGTCTTTTCTCTAACTTTTGTATTTTTCAGTTCAGTGGTTTGAAAAAAGTCAGACTTTGTTTTACTTCGGTTTAAGCTTTGTTTAATTTCTCATTTTCCAGTCCAGTTAACACTTTTTGATGAGTTTTTCCTTCTTTATCAATCTTTTTAGTCTTTCTCTTAGTCCTTGTTTAGCATTTTGCATACTTTTTCCAGTCTTTTTAAGTACTTTTCCGACTTTTGACATTGTTTTTCCCGTCATTTATTGTATGTTTTGTAGTCTTTTTCCAAACTTTTCTAATTTTTTATGCCACTTATTCAGTTTTGATACAGTAATTTGTGAGATTTTTCTTTAAGGAGAGTAGTTTCTACGCTCTTCAAGATTTTCTAACATCAAAACTAGAGATGTACCGAATATTCGGCCGGCCGAATATCGTCAAAAAACAGTTAAGCCGAACATTCGGCTCACCGAATAGTTGAGCTAAATATTCGCTTTTAAATATACAATAACAGACTTGTCAAATTTTTCAAATAATATTTGATAATTTATGAAATATCCTAAGGTAATGTTTAAAGTTTTACACAATCTTCAAAAACTTATGGTTCAGCAAAACATCTTAGGGGTGTAGATCGTACAGGAGAATGCTGACAAGTATAGCTTTATACTTTACCTTTATTCCTGATTTTCTTGATATATCCAGGCTTAGATTTATATAAAGAATTCAAGATAAGTTAAATCTGGCCGAGATGCCCAGATATTGTTTTAAATTTTCCGGATTTTGCCCGGTTTTATTCAGATTATTTGCAAAATTGAATGAAAAAAATTTCTCTTTGAATTTTTTTAAGATTTTATATTCAAAAACAAATTTGAACATAAATTTTTATTTAAACCTTCAATACGATTTTTACACTGCTGTTGTGATTCAATGAAAACTTTAAATTTCAAGTTTTTTCGTTCTTTTTCTTTTTGTATGTTTAAGAATAAAGACTGGATTTCGTTCAGAATTGCCTTTTTTTAATTTATTTTTTCAAAAATCGTCCTAAATTTCCCAACTACGTGGATACGTTGATTTTAACAACTATTTTGAAAATATCTTACTCAAATTCGATCTTCATCTAATTCTTTATCAAATAAGCAATTTCAAATTGCTTGGCACCTATTTCGACATGATTTCACAGGAACTCAATCTCCTAGTTAATAAACGCCCTAGAAGCGACAAGTCATCTGATGTCTTTCCTGGTTGAAAAAAATCAACTCAAAACACGAGGGGTTAATGGAAGATATAGAAGAAAATTGAAATAATCACTCTTGTTTTTTTTTTTTCATAAAAAACTCAATAGAATATTCGGCCGAATATTGGTTTGGTCGAATAGTTGAAAAGGTCAATATTTAACGGCAAACGGCCGAATACCACTATTCGGTACATCTCTAATCAAAACTTTTAAAGCGTAAAATCGTAAAACTACTTTTAACAAAAACGCCAGCATATTACCGGAAGTGTTGGACATGAAAAAATTGCTCCAGTAACCACTGAAAACGAAAAAAAACAGTGATTCAAGCCAAGAAGAATAAAGTCTCTGGAAAGTTGAACTACTGCTGATCGCGCAACAAAATTTTGGCTGAAAAAAAGATTAGATATTCGGGTGAGATGTTCCAATTTTCCTATTGTGGATTTCATTTCATGAATTGTGATATAAAATACTGAAATCTTTCAGAAGGGATGAAATTTCAAAAGATTTCATTCAGAGCTCTAAAGCGAGTTATGGCGTTATAACCATGGTCGATGATCCAAAATGAATGTACAGAGAATTTAAAATTTAAAAAGTAAACACTTTTTGAGGTAAGCTTACCTTAAATATTCTATTGATAAATTTCGAACAGTATACCCGACCAAGTAAACATGAGTATTTAAATACTCACCGGGATGCTGACAAGATCTGGCTGTGTATGTGGAATAAGCATAAATATAAGCAGAAATTTGTGAAAACATTTTCAAGCTGTTAATAGTTTTTATTAGTTTATTTTCAGCCTTTTAACGTCTTTTTTATCTTTTTTCAATAATTAAAAAAAAAGTGTTAGTAGTTGATTTATTTAGTAGTTTTCAAGCTTTTGCAGCCTATAAAACTTTTTAGAATATTGTGAATATTCAATTTTCTAATATTGTTTTTAGTGTGTCTTTTGTTTCTCGAAGTTCTGAAATGTTAGGGTAGATGTGTATGAGTTCTTCAGCACTGAAGAAGGCAAACAACATCTAAATGATCTGATGTTATTCCAAAAATCGATTAACAACCTGCACAACGTTTGAGATGCCCGTCACAGCAGGGGGAAAATCACCGATGGACATCCATGCAGCGTGTGATTCATCCGGACTCGCACTTTGATCGAATCACCCAGTAGCAGCATCAGCTTCGGGTCTCCACTCTTCTTATGGGGGTGGACAGAGGAGCCCCCGTGGAAGTGGAAAGGTAATTACTGGTTTTCTATTATTTTCTATATCTCTCTCTCTCTCTGCTATTCGGAATAATCGACATGACGTGCGACATGTACCTACAATCGGTGAGTAGAGTTCAGAGACCGCCTGACGTGATGATGTTTATGAATCGAGCCATTGTTGTTGTTGATGGGGGTTTGCAGAAATGTTGATCGGAGAGAAAAAAAACGCCATGACTCGAAGTCACCCACATGCAGAGCCTAGTAGGTATAGTAGGTGCACGCTTCGGCTTTAGTGCCAGTGACCTACAGAAGCTTTAATGCTGATTTGTGATAGATTCGGTGCCTAGCTACTAACTCCATTCGATGATTGAGCTGAGCCGGTGTGAGGGGGATTCTGTTCATGTTAAACGGTTGCTGAATTTGGGTCTCGGTTGACCCATGAAGTATAATTATTTTTGAACCTTTGATGTCAGTCACCGACATACAGCCTCTCTGTCTCGCTGTGCTGTGCATAATTTTTTTTTTGAAGGTTGCCCCTTGTCAAACTTCTGTTTTTGTTTGCAAAAGTCTCAAAGGTCTGACATTCACTTGTGACTTTTGAGAATGATATGTTTTAACATTGAAGCTGCGATGTCACGAATTTAGTTTCCGTTTTCGTGTAAATTTCGTAATGCTCTTTCATTACCAACATTATTTGGATTATCAACATTAGAATTAAATAATAAACCATTGGAAAACAGAAACAGAAGAAACAGAATTAAAATTCTAAGTGCTTCACAAACTAACTTCTAAATTCACAGTAGTTTTCATAAAAAAAATCAGGTTTTTGATTTTTTTTGCCAGGAATTTACCACTAGGTGGCATTCTTCCCTACCCAGGTTTTTGAAATCATTGTAATAACAAATGTCATTCTATTCAGCTATATGATTAATCCACTTTCGCAAGGATATAAAATGAAACAATACAATAGATTTAGAAGGACATCAGGTTGCCAAAACAATAATTAAATATTATAACTAAAAATACTTGAATAATGGGGCTTATTCTGCGACGCGAGTGACGTGACTTACGAAATTTCACTTCTTCGTCCTGACTCTTGAAAATGCTTTAGCAAAGAAATTTGTGTACCGATGAGTTCTGAAGACCAATAGCAGCTCATACGAACGAAAATTTCGAGACTAGAGAGGCTATTTAAGCCAGCAAAACGATATGAAATTTCGTGAGTCACGTCACTCGCGTCGCAGAATAAGCCCCAATATTTGATATTGAATAGATGATATTGAAATTGATTTTTAAGAGAAATAACAAATGATTAGAGTTTTATTTCAGGTTGCCCCCTTGTACTTCGGTAACTTTTCTAAAAAAGACATTTTTGTGTTCATCAAAGACGATAACATCAAGAGTTATGCTTGAAAAGTTAAATAAGTTAATCTTATATAACCAGTTAAAAAAAATCTTGCAAAATTGTCAGTGTTCCCTGCTTACAAAAATTCATTCTTAAAATAAATAAACATATTCTTATTTATAGTTTCTTAGAGTCAACAATACATTTCAGATAAATAACCATTCCTTCAGTTTCATAGTGACCTTCTTAAGGGTTCAAGCTTGGAATGCACTTTGAACGTTAAATTTCAAATTTTCCACATAATACTACTGAAATTATTGACTCAAAAATCTAAATCTTGCCTAAAAACTTAAAGATAAACTTAAGAATCAAAACTTGAGTTCACAATTCAGACAATCCTACTAAATTTATCAATCTATCAACAGTAAGATTTCAATTCCAGACTAAAAATTTACTAATCTACACCTAAATTAAAAATATACAATCAAAAGGAGAATAGGCAATTTGGTTTTCGGATGTACACGAATGAGCAATATACGGTTCAAAAGATCTTGACAAGACAAGTAAAAGTTACTGTGAGGTCAAGAAAATCTACCGTGGGAGAAAAAAGTTATAGATTTAAGAAGTTGTATCATTTCTAAAAAAAGAGCGACAAAAATGTTTAGCTAGCGCTTTTGCCACTCTATTCTTCGAAATAATACAACTTCTTCAATCCATAACTTTTTTAACCCACGGTACATTTTCTTGACCTCACAGTAACTTTTTTTTTGGTTTCGTCAAGGTCTTTCGAACCGTATATTGCTCATCCGTGTGCACCGGAAAACCAAGTTTCATAAATTTTTGCCCAGTCTCTTTTGATATTGAAAAAAAAAACATCAAGTTTCAGAACTAAGAATTAAAACACTTATTTCCATCTGTCGGTGGTTCGATTGATAATTATTTTATTAAGACAATCTCAGATTTCCGAATAAAAATAAGCGATCGTCTTGGACATTTTAGATCAGAGATTTCAGAACTAATTTCACATGCGAGGCAAATAAAAAGCCGTAAACTATTGAATTAGATTACGAAAATTGATTGTATCCAAAAAAGCCTAAAAACATTTACCCAGAATGATTTTTCTCCAGATTGACAAATACCCGAAATCAACCCCCAGAATTTTTTTTAACCAGAATGCATCATTTATCTGAATTGTTTTCCCCAAAATGGACCATTTCCCAATTTTTTTCTCCCAATGAACCATTTTCCAGAATTTTCCTTCCTAGTATGGACTATTTCTCAGAATTCTTTCCCCCAGAATGGAACACTTCCTGTAATGCCACAAAACCTTGGTATTTTCCTGTAGTTTTCGTTCACATAATTAAAGAGCTTATTTTCGGTTAATTTGGGTTTCCTCAATTCAAATCATAATTGTTAACTTTTTTTTTAAATTTTTGTTTTTTAAATGTGAAAATAGGTAGACAGACATAATTAAAAAAAAATCAGTTTTTTTCTGACAAAAATGTATAACGTTAAAAAAATTTAAATTAAAAAATAAACAATGATAAACTTTTCAGAAGCCCACTTGAAATTTTGACTTCTGCGAAAAAAGAAAAGAAAGGTTTTTCCCTTACTCTGTGAAATAAGATTTTTTTTAAATAATTTGAAACCAAATTAGATTTAGGATATTATTAAAAGAGAAGTAAAATTGATTTTCAGTCTTCAACAAATTTGTTAAATAAAATTAAATTTATGAAATTCAGTAATTTCAGAAATACTTGTAGTGATCTTTTCGAATTTTTAAAAATTGTATAATTTAACTTTTTAAATCAATTTTTCCTCTAAAGTTTGGCAAAATATTATTTCATGATTGAATGGAGGAAAATAAACTCAAAACCAGTTTTTGTCTTTCATGTTGTTTTATTGGTTTATCAGCTATCAATGATTGATTTCATTCAGATCTGATTATCTTTTAAACTAATAAATACATATCATCAAAACTAGATTTGAAACCTAAATACTGACAAAAGCTTCGAGTTCAGGATGCTAAATATGACCGATTTTCAGCTTTCTAAAAAAAAATTAAAATACATTTTCAAACGACATATATAGAAGTTGATTCCTTAACCCTCATCCGTCCTTGAAATTTTTACCCGTTACAGTTCCAGGAGTGTCAATTTGACATACATTTTTCGTGGTCATCATCTAGGAAAATTTCAGAAAAATATTTCCAGATGTGATTTTCCAAATGTTCAAAAATCAATCAATAAGAAGGATCGTAAATATCTGACGAAAAAACGTTTATTTTGAGAAACAGAGGGGAAGAGATTGGGGGAAGGTTGATTGTTAACAGTTGCAAATAAGACTTGTATTTTGTAGGTTTGTATAGTTGTAGGTTTGTAATTTGAAAAATTTAAAATCAGACAAAAATAGTGAAAATTTTTGACAAATTTTCATAATATTCTTATATTATGATATCCTTTTATAAAACAATTTGCGAATCTTAGATATTCACTGCGAAAAAGTCTTAATAAAAAGATTATTTTCGTAATTTTTACAATTGGTAGTTTAAAAATTATAACTTTAAGAATTCTTTAAAGAATTTTCCGATATAAATGCCATTTCACAAATGAAAATGAAACACACAAATTATGCACAATATTTTTACTGGGAATTTTCATATCAGCATAAGACCCTCACCAAAACATTAATGATTCTCATTTTTTAACAATTTCAAAACAGTTTTTTGAGAAAAGTGTTTGTTAATAATTGCTATGAAATTAAAACTGAATATTTAATTATTTTTCTGAATCGTGGTTCGAAAGTATCGAATTATTATTAATTCTTGTTCCAATTCTTCAATTTTTAAATATAAATTGAAATCTAAATAAGATCATCAAAATCATATTCATAGGAATGAGCCAAATAAGCCAAATTTCAAATCCAGGTGTTTCACATCACGACATGATTTTTGCATTTCTTAACTTTGAAAAAAATGAAGAGCAAATGGGCTACTGGTATCGCGACTACAAGCATTATAACGCAAGTGAACTTTTTGCAAATCTCTCTAATTTGCACTGGGATTCATTTTTTAGCATAAATGATTCCGATATGTTAGTGGAATTACTGAATAATTTCCTAACAGAAATACACGATCTATTCTTTCCCTTAAAATTCAAAAAGTTCCGTAATCATAGCTGGTTCAATAAGGACATACAAGTTGCAATGATTAATAGGGATCTGGCATACAGAACATGGAAGCGTTCTCGGAGTTTAGCCAATCGAAACCGCTATAAAGTTTTAAGAAACTAAGTGACCTCATTGATTTCGGATGCCAAACTTAATCAAGAAAAGCGTTCTATAAATTTGAGTGTTCCTGTCAGAAAATTCTGGAGTAACTTGAAAAGAATTGGTTAATCTAATACGCTTCAATCTTCCACAAATTTCAGTTCCACTGCAACTGAAATCAATTCTTTTTTCACTTCGAATTTCACCATTAATAACAACGCAGCTTTGCGACTGCCTGAGAACTCCAGAGAGTTCCGTTTTCGGATTGTGGAAGAATATGAAGTTGTCAATTCTGTATCTCAAATCAAATCCGATGCTGTGGGCATAGATAATATTCCGATAAAACTTATAAAATTCTCCTGCACTCTTTATTACCATTATTAACTCATCTTTTCAACACCATTATTTTAACTTCGAAGTTTCCCGTTTTGTGAAACGGGTGAAAGTTATACCTATTCCAAAAAAATCAAACGTATCAGATATTACCAATTTTAGACCAATCAGCGTTTTGCGCTCATTATCTAAGGTATTTAAAAAGCTTATTAAACAAAAAATATATGATCATATTGGTGAACATAACTTTCTCAGTGAGTCCGGTTTCAGACCTAATCATAGCACTGAAACAGCGTTAATGAAAGTGCACAATGATATAGCCCTTGCCTTGGATAAAAGAGGAAGCGCATTACTTCTGTTAATTGACTTCTCGAAAGCTTTCGATAGGGTCGCGCACAACAAACTTGTTCAAAACTGGTACATAATTACAATTTTTCCAAACATGCGGCTGAATTGATTTTCTCGTACCTTCAAGGGCGCACGCAATCCGTTTATTTCAATGGTGTTTTTTTTCGGAATTCTCAAAAATTGATTCGGGGGTTCCTCAAGGTTCTATTCTGGGCCCTATTCTGTTCTCGCTATTCATAAACGATCTTTCTTTGGTTCTGAAGTTTTGCTCGGTGCATCTTTTTGCTGATGATGTTCAGATATACGCAAGTACTGATGCTTGTTCTTCCTTACAGCAGTTAGGTGCTCAAATGAACCATGATCTTTCTAAAATCCACGAGTGGGCTGTTGATAACCTTCTGCCTATTAATCCAGCAAAAACAAAAGCACTTTTCATCAACAAGTTAACTCCATCTGTCCTACCTCCTAAACTTTATTATGATGGACAAGAAATTTCGTTTGTAGACCACGCTGAAAACCTTGATGTTATTTTTGAACAAAGTTTCTCTTGGGACCGCCAAATAATCTCCCAATGTGGTAAAATATATGGATCTTTGAAAAAACTCTACTTGACAACTAAACATTTGGATACCTCAACGAAACTCCGCCTATTTAAGTCGTTTATTTATCCTTTATTCATCTACGGTGATTTTCTTTATCAAAACGCTTCGGAGAGATCTATGAAAAGACTTCGCATTGCGCTGAATTCTTGCGTCAGATATGTTTTTAACCTTACAAGATTCTCACACGTCTCACATCTTCAAAAAGATTTATTAGGATGTCGCTTCGAGAGATTTTATGCTTTCAGATCCGTTACTGTTATTCATAGGATTCTTTCCTCAGTCAAACCGGAGTATCTAAGATCTCTGCTTGTACCGCTACGTAGTTCTCGAACAGGATGTTTCGTTATTCCCCGACACAGTTCTGTTTACTATAGTAACTCGTTTTTCGTGAGAGGTATCGTTAACTGGAACGTTATTCCTTTCCATGTAAAATCTATTAGATCTAGGTCAGAGTTCAAGAGGGGTTTATTGGCAGGACTTGCAGATTAAGAACGACATAATCTTTAAAAACGAACGAACAAAAATTTAGCTAGGAAAACACATCAGTATAACACATTGTAACAAGTTATAAGATTGTATCTTACGTTACATAATGGCAATAAATAAATAAATAAATATGAAGCTTTTGGAACTTCATTTTATTTGTTTTTTTCTTGAATTTCAAGCTCTCATACTAGATTTTTATTTTTATGGTAACTGAATCCAAAGAAAAAGTTACTAATTTGCTACGAATAATTTATGAACAAAGTGAAAAGTCGTATTTTTCTTCATGCTCTCAATATTTTCAAGCTTTTTGTATAATGTTTGAAATAAATAAAAGAATATTGAATAAAGAGTTCATTTCTGAAAGTTGATACTATTTCAATATTTTAGTGAAAAGTCATAATCAATTGCAATTGAAATAACCAAACTTTCAGATTCAGTGGATTTTTAACCTAAATTATTAAGCTGGATTTCTACTCAAAACTTTAAATATTATTGTGTAGATGAGCTGAAAACAGTATCGGCGATATAATTGGAGTGAATCCTGAAATCCAGCCGTATTGGTCAAAAATTAGATAAATGTCTTCCGAATATTTAACTTGAGCGATTGCCTTGTTTCCGAGAAAATAATCGGGGATGACGGAATAGTATTATCTCATCTTGGAAAAATTAAAACATAGGCGAATTTTAGGAGCCTATGTTTTAGAAACTGATTTTCGAAATATATTTCTGAACTCGATCTTTTATCAGATTTTATCCATCACCTCTAGTTTCAGAAGTTGTATTTTCAGTTTTTTTAGAAAATTGAATAGATATCATTAGATATGTACCGAATAGTGCGAACGGACGAATACCGACTATTTGCCCTTTTCAAGTATTCGATGAAACAAATATTCTTAAAATTAAAAAGTATGAACATGAAAAATCGTAAATAAGCTTAGAATGTGTTCAAAAGTACCGTCTGCATCACCGAATACTCAGAAAAAATACCATTGTGAGTAATATTTTGAAAGGATGATAGAATTGATGAAAATAAATTTCACTTTTTGCATAGAAAACAAACAATGCTTGAACAACTGCACTCACATACATACGCAGGTAACGCGAGCCTCTTACAGCTTTGGAGCAAAAGTACTAATTAAAGCAGGTAAAAAACACTATTTTTACGTGCTTTGTATAGAATTTGAAGTACTGATATCAAGTTTCAACGAATAATCTAAGTTTTAAATTTTTAATATAGTTTTTTATTACCATAAAATCCCCATAATTTAAATTTAATTTTAATCATAATTTGGTCTCAGAACACTTTATCGTAACCATTTCTTACATAATTAACTTTATTTTAAAAGTTTTAAATTAAAGAATGGATTTTTTTATAAAAACTATTGATCATTATTAAAATTGTTTAATTGTGATAACGGCTCAAAATGTATGACACCCTTCGAGACAAAGGGGTATAATGCATAAAAGCTAATGAAAGTCGTTAAATATCACAGTAAACGAGTCTTCGAGAGAAAAATAAATGATTACTTAAACTTATTTCTAGAAAACACATTTTTAATTTGATGGGTTTGGCCATTTTCCATATATTGATCTAAAATTTGTATTTCTTTTTCAAACGTAAAAGTATGTAAATTAAAATTCTAAAAATCCGAAAAATTACCAACTATAGCTTGAACTATGGAAAATCGTTTTATATGAATAAATCAAAATCGATCATTTTTGCTACGTCGAGGCAAATACAATCAAAGCTATTTTTTTTCAAAAACGTTCCAAAATAAGAAATTTGAAAAATCTGAAATTTTAATTTTTTTAAAGTTAAATTTTCTAGTCAGTTTCGGTATCTTTAATTTAGAAAAAAATGGGCTTTTGAGAAGCATTCTGTAAAAATCGGGGCCTGTAATGAAAAATAAACCAAGAAATGGATATGATGAAGACAACAAAAATCGAATCTGTTCAGGTGGAAATCTGGGGAAGGGATGTAGAGGTTGCCAAATATCCACACTTATGCACGGAAGAGGGAGAAGGGGTTTTTTTATCCACGTGGTATCCGAACGGCCCCAAAGGCAATTTAACACTTAAAGGCCATGGAGCCAAACCGATCTGCAATAACTTGTAAGATAAAAAGGTTATGGTCGAAACAAATTTGCAGTATTTATTGAACATACCAACTATTTGGTGAACATAATCAAAAAATGATCAAGCTACAGCTAAAGTTCTATCAATCTAGTCTGAAAAAACATTTTCACTTAATATGCCAAAAGCGAAAAAAATCTCATGAGCATTAGAGATAACTTATCCGATTAGCGATACGTTGTTTGATGACAGAGATACGCACGAAATTAAATTGCATGTTTCGCATAATCCCAAACTTTTTGCCTATACACCATACTGAGGGGTGAGCCCAAACTTTTGATCGATAACTTAAGTAGCTATTTTATCTAACACTTTTTTTCTTTTTTTTATATAAAATTTAAATCATGCTGGGACGCAATAATAGATTATTTAATGCGGGGAAATAAACTTAACACTACGCAAATTTTTAGCACAAAATTTAAAAAAATGTATTTCATTATTTATGAAAAAAAATTCACCTGCAACTCGAATTTTTAAATTCGGTCCACCCAACCCTGAACTGATCGTGTTTAAATATAAGGTGCGATTTTTTTTGGAAATTTTCCAACTTTAAGCCATTAAACTTGTTATATTAAGTTAATATATACATTTTGTCAAAAACATACGAAGAAGGTTTTGCTCATCCAAACAGCTGTTTTAGTTTGGCGGACCGACTTTTTTTTTCAATTTTAAATTTTTAAGTGATTAATAAATTCTTTTATTGAACGAACCCCCCACGGAGTGGAAAAATTTGAGAATTCGAAAGTACACCTACTAGGAAAAGTTCTCAGTTGTTATAAAAAATTTAGCGTTTGAGAGTACTTCGTAACGGTTTTTATATAACACTAGCTGATCCCATACGAACTCCGTTTCGCTTTCAATTTCGAATATGTCATGAACAGTTTGAATAAATGTCAATTTCCAGATGCATTTCCGAATGGAATGTTAACCAATAATTGCAAAAATGTTGAACACGTTAAATGCACAATCACCTTTTTTGTCGTTTGCTACTAAATTTAAAATCAGGAATCAATTGACCGTTAAAGAAAAACCCTTTTATGTATTTTCGTCTCGGTACGATACAAACTCACATAATTATTGCAAAAACAAATTCAACAGGTAATATAGAAGACCCCCTTTTTTGTCGTTTGATACAAATATTGAAATCAGATATCAATGACCATACCAACCCCCGTGAATAAATTTCGACTGGATCGTTGCAGATCGGTGGCCTTTTTCTACAAACTTTGATCTCTGAAACCGATTGCATTCCTCTCAAAACTTCCGTGAGAAAATTCTCAAACCAATCCATTGCATAATAACGTAAAAACAGTGTATAGTTAATTTGGACGACCCCTTTGGCTATCCCCTTACACAAAATTTGATACCGGCAATCGATTGCGTGTCCCCAAAAATACCCGAGCACCAATTTTCTTCTCAATCGGATGAATAATAACGTCAATATCACAAAAACATTGAAAAGTTGATATGGAAAACCCCTTTTGCCGGCCTCTTACACTGAATTCGATACCTGAAATCGGTTGCTTGGCATTCAAAACTCTCGTGTACCAGTTTTCATCTGAATCCGATGTATAATAACGTCTTTATCACAAAAATAGCTAACAGTGTATATGGACGACCCCTTTGGCTGACCCCTTTGGCTGACCCCTGATCATTAATTCAATACCTGGAATCGATTGCTCGTCCCTTAAAACACTCAGGTGCCAATTTTTACATCAATCCAATGCATAGTAACGTCAACATAGAAAAAACACCGAACAGTTCATATGGACGACCCCTTTTATCAACCCCTAACACAAAAATCAATACCTGGAATCAGTTCCCCATCTCTCAAAACCCCTGTGTGCAAATTCTGGTCACAATCCGACAAAAAATTACGTCAATATCGCGAAATCAATATTTGTTTTGTATGGACGACCCCCTTTAGAAGGGGTCATCCAAAAATCTGAAAACATTTTTCATCATTCCTGGCCCTAATGAGTATCCATGCCAATTTTCAGCTCTCTAGCTCTTAAGATGGCTGAGCTTATAGAGGACAAACAAACAAACAAACAAACAAACAAACAAACAAACAAACCCACAGAAATTGCTTTTTATATATATAGACTAGCTGACCCGGTGTGCTTTGCTACACCTTTCAAAATCAAATGATATTTTCAAAAATTATTCAAAGTTTTATTGTTTTATTGTTTTATTGTTTTATTTGGCATTATTTTAAATCAAATTATAATATAATTTATAATAACCGCTATAAAATGAGAGCTGCAGCTGGAGTTTCGAATTGCAACACAAAGATAACTTGAACAAATATTCTAAATCCTGCTCTATAAATTTGTGTTAAAGATCTGGTAATTTGAATCTGTCTGGAGGGTCTCAAATTAATCGTACGCAAACAATCCAACTTATAAAATATGGTTGTTTTTTCTTGGTATGTTCTGGATTTATGCTGAAAAACTGATAAGAGAGCCCCTCCCCTGTCCTTACCTTCACCCCCTGCTGAATGGAGGTCGTGATTTTTAATAATCATACCTAAGTTTTCGTTCCCAAAATCCCGTTATATCAAATACAGTTCTTTTGGTTGATAAGTTTTTAAGCTTTACAACAAAATTAATATAGAGCCTACTCCCTTCTTCTCCTCTCTACACTGTAAAGCGTAAGGATCTATAACAATCGTAGAAACATATCTCGTAACCAAGTACCTTTCCATGCTATATTTGTTTCCATTTGTTGGCTTCGTTAGCATAAATTGAGAATATATGCTAACACTATTGTATTGGGCTCACCTCCCTCCTTTTTATGTACCTTCTCACTAAAAGGAAGATGGTGTGTCAGATAATCATAGAATCATACCAAAATGATTTTCCATTTTAAGTTTTGTCCTTTTCTCGGATTTTGAAAAAAAGTTAAATGTAAGCCTCCTCTTCCCTTCCTTTAATTCCAATTCTATCATTCTACTGTAAGATAGAAATTGTTTTACAAAGAAAAAGTATTTTTCGTACTCAAAAATTTCTTTGATGCCAAATTTGGTTTCGTTTGCTCGATAAATTCTCGAGTTATGCGAAAAAATTATATGGAAGCTCCCCTTTTCATCTTTATATCTTTCCGCTGAAAAAAGGTGGGGCTTCAATTTATGATAGAAACATTTCTCGTATCCAAATACCCTCCTATGCCAATAAGTTTCAATTTGCTCTCAATTTGCTCAATTCAATCAACTCTCCAGTTATACTGAAAATTGTAAGGGAGACCTTTCCTCCCCCTTTTCATCCACCTCTTTGAAGGAGTGAGGGATACCAAATATTCATAGAAGCATTTCTCGTACCCAAATATCGTTCCATGCCAAATTTGGTTCCATTTGCTGTTGTAGTTTTTGAGTTATGCTGTAAAAATTGTATGAAACTCCCCTCCCTCTTTCCTTTCTCTCCGCTGGAAGAAGGAAGGGTTCTCAAACAATGATTAGAACATGTCACGTTCCCAAATACCCGCCCATGCCAAATTTGGTTCCATTTGTTTAATTAGTTTTTGAGTTGTGTAAAAAATTATAAAAGAGACCCCTCCCTCCTTTATCTCTCCCTACTGGAAAAAGGGATCTCAAATAATCATAGAAATATATTTCGTATCCAAATACCCTCCCATGCCAAATTTGGTTCCATTTGCTTTATTAGTTTTTGAGTTATGTAAAAAAAATTGAAAGAGGCCCCCTCCCCCTTTCTACTGGAAAGAGGGAGGGGTCTCAAATAATCATTGAAATATTTTTCGAATCCAAATACCTTCTCGTGCCAAATTTGGTTCCAATATCTTGATTAGTTTTCGAGTTATATGAAAAATTGTAAGGTAGCCCCCCTCCCCCTTCCTATCACCCCACTGAAAGGAGGGAGGGGTACCTAATATTCATAGAAATATTCCTCGTCCCCAAATAACACCCCATGTCAAATTTGATACCATTTGCTTGATTGGTTCTCGAGTTATGCAAAAAATTGACTTTTGTTTGGGAGGCCCCTCCCCCCTTCCTGTTAGCGGGAAGGGTCCCAAACCATAATAGAAACCATCCCCGGCCTCCAATACCCCTACCTGCCAAGTTTCACGTAAATCGGTTCAGTAGTTTCTGAGTCTATAGGGAACAGACAGACAGACAGACAGAAATTCATTTTTATATATATAGATAGGACTGCGCCTGGAAAGAAGAAAGATACAGCGGTTTCAAGCGAGAAGTGTTAAATTGACACTTAAGGTCTGGTTAGGGAGTTTATTTCCTTGGCTTTCAGGGTGCATCCATAAAAAAGTAATGATGCAAAATTAAAGATTTCAAGAGTTCATTGAGGATCATCGAAAAATTGTATTATGTGGATGCATCAGAATAAAGTTGCAAGCCGCCAAACTTCCAAGTGTCATATTGACACTCAAGAGCAGATTAGAGTTATGGCTAAAATTTTAATCCACCGTGGTTTCCATTCAATGTAGAAATCTTAGAAAAACAAAAATCATTGTCAGAGTCTGTGTTTCATTTAACCTTCGGCGAAACACTAACCTAGTCAACAGAGATAGATATCAAATGCAATTCAAAAGTATGCGAACTGTGCTAACGACATCTTCTCATGGAAGGGAACTCAATTAGGCTGGAGGTATCTCTAGCTAGTGGCTAGGCTAGGACTAGAGGAACCACAACAAGTTGCTCCGTTCGCCATTCATAGCCATTTAATCACAGCAATTTGGCTGATATCCGATAACGATGCGAAACACATGATGATCATTTTGTGGTACCGCTACCATACTGAAATAAAATGCCAAAGCCGGTGAGAATTTCCATTTCGAGGTTAAGGGCAAAGTTGGGCCTCTAGAGTTTGAGAAAAGCAAAAAGAAAAAAAGAAATCACGAAACAGACAACCACCAATAGCTTATGAGAGATACTACCGGTAGATTCGGTAATCATAGGTTAGGTTGACTATCTCGGATTGCATCGTTAAGGGAGGATATTTGGAGAATGGGAAAAATAAAATAAACCAATTTCGCATGGATAAAAACATAGGCGCTAGCAGCTATTCATCCGACCTAGGTTAGGCTAGAAAGAAGATGACTATCTTTAGCGGGCACGCGCCCTTTTTCCTGGGCAGTCCGTCAGTCAGTCAGTCACGAGAGCGCTTCTTGATTGGCTTTCGGAATCTGGAGAAGCTGGCCGGGGTCGAGGAGCAACTACTTCTCAGGAAGCTATCTGTTGTTGCTCAGCTGTCTTTTCTCGTTTGCTTCAGATGAATGGTTTAGTCTTAGTGTTTAGACACAAGCCGAGAGGTTGATTGGCGCATTTGCTATCGTGTGAATGATTTCCTGCATTTTTTGCTCGTAATTTTCTATGGTACCAACAATTTGCTATGTTGAAAATTGCATGACCCGGTTGGGAAATGTTTCGTTCCGGTCATAATTCCGCAGCAACGCAACGCGAAACGTGATCTATGTTCTGAGCACTACCGTGGATAATCAGGTTAATTTTGCATAAATAGCGACTGGGTGGGATCTCACCTCTGAAGATTGGACTTCAAACTTGTAGTTACAAATGACTGTGGCGGAAATTTCAACTTGATTAGACATACATTAGGAGCCTAATCAGTTACTTTTCCCCGGGAGGAGTCGTTCCAATAATTACCCCACATCAAAATAGTACTAACGAACGTGCCTCGCGGGAGAGCTTTACTTTCTCTTGGCAGACTAAATTGACCGAGGGTAATCAGTCACGGGATGATATTTTCTCCAATTGATGACCAACGCTGTTAGTTAAAGCTTAATGACAGATTATCCGAAGTCTGTATGAAACTACAAAAACATAATGAAGCTTGTAATTTAACTGAGAGATGTAGGAAACATGACAGTGAGTTCAAATTCTTCTTCAAAATCTCAAAATAGTCAGCAGTCTTAAAAGAATTCAAAAACCTCAGAAGATTCTAAATCTAAGAGAACTCAAAAGACATATTTTTTTAATATTTATAGATTCACGAGCTCAAAAGACTCAAAAGGCTTATAAAATTCAAAAGGCATAAAAGTCTAAAAAACTCGGGAAACTCGAAAGACTGAAATGACTTAAATGACTGAGAAAGCAAAGAGAAAAGGCGCGAGAGACTGGAACAAACTGAAAGACTGAAAAGACTGAAAAGACTGAAAAGACTGAAAAGACTGAAAAGATTGAAAAGACTGAAAAGACTGAAAAGACTGAAAAGACTGAAAAGACTGAAAAGACTGAAAAGACTGAAAAGACTGAAAAGACTGAAAAGACTTTTCAGTCTTTTCAGCCTTTTCAGTCTTTTCAGTCTTTTCAGTCTTTTCAGTCTTTTCAGTCTTTTCAGTCTTTCCAGTTTTTTCAGTCTTTTCAGTCTTTTCAGCCTTTTCAGTCTTTTCAGTCTTTTCAGTCTTTTCAGTCTTTTCAGTCTTTTCAGTCTTTTCAGTCTTTTCAGTCTTTTCAGTCTTTTCAGTCTTTTCAGTCTTTTCAGTCTTTTCAGTCTTTTCAGTCTTTTCAGTCTTTTCAGTCTTTTCAGTCTTTTCAGTCTTTTCAGTCTTTTCAGTCTTTTCAGTCTTTTCAGTCTTTTCAGTCTTTTCAGTCTTTTCAGTCTTTTCAGTCTTTTCAGTCTTTTCAGTCTTTTCAGTCTTTTCAGTCTTTTCAGTCTTTTCAGTCTTTTCAGTCTTTTCAGTCTTTTCAGTCTTTTCAGTCTTTTCAGTCTTTTCAGTCTTTTCAGTCTTTTCAGTCTTTTCAGTCTTTTCAGTTTTTTCAGTCTTTTCAGTCTTTTCAGTCTTTTCAGTCTTTTCAGTCTTTTCAGTCTTTTCAGTCTTTTCAGTCTTTTCAGTTTTTCCAGTCTTTTCAGTCTTTTCAGTCTTATCAGTCTTTTCAGTCTTTTCAGTCTTTTCAGTCTTTTCAGTCTTTTCAGTCTTTTCAGTCTTTTCAGTCTTTTCAGTCTTTTCAGTCTTTTCAGTCTTTTCAGTCTTTTCAGTCTTTTCAGTCTTTTCAGTCTTTTCAGTCTTTTCAGTCTTTTCAGTCTTTTCAGTCTTTTCAGTCTTTTCAGTCTTTTCAATTTTTTCAGTCTCTTCAGTCTTTTCATGCTTTTACGTCTTTTCAGTATTTTGAGTCTTTTCAGTCTTTTCAGTCTTTTCATGCTTTTACGTTTTTTTTTAGGTTTTTCAGTCTTTTTTGTCTTTTCAATCTTTTCAGTCTTTTCAGTCTTTTCAGACTTTTCAGGTTTTTCAGTCTTTTCAGTCTTTTCAATCTTTTCAGTCTTTTCAGTTTTTTTGAGAAATTTGAGTTTTTCCAGTCATTTGATTTTTTTGATTCTTTCGAATTTTTGGAATCTGAGGTTTTCAATCTTTTGAGCATGTTACATCTTTGGGTTTTTCGAGTCTTTTGAGTTTTTGATCCTTTTGACTTTTTGGATTTTTTTTTTATTTTACTGAGGTTTTAGAGCCTTTCATTAATTTTTTGAATCTGTTGAATATTAGCAACTTGTCTTGGGAATTTTTGGAGTCTGTAAACTGTAAATGAAAGCTTGAATTCTCCTACACTACACTTCACTACACTTTATGTCTGGTAATATCACTTATTTAAACAATTGACTGCTGTCGGTAGACAAAAAGTAAGCACAAATTGCTATTCAATTGCCTTGCCACCTTCAGTGAGGAAAAAGTTGACTGCACTTATCCAGTCGGTCTATGCTATGTAAAGCTTAGTCAATTTCTGCAAAGATGTTTCATAAGGTCTTTTTTTCTTGTACCGAACACTGGCCAACATCGTCGGTTGAATCCTATAGACTAAAACCTAATGGTGGGCGCACGATAGTAACAATAAACATGTGCCGATCCGTCGATCGACCAGGACAACCACGATGATGCAAAAAGTAAATATTTATATTTATCATTATTAGCCATAATTGGCTTCCAACTTTCAACCATTCATTGCTGGGATAAATATGCGCCACATGGGCTTGGGGCGCTTATCTCTTTTTTGTTGCTTTCTTTTACCGGCGATGTTTTATGCAAACAAAGCCGATGAATCAACTTTTTTCTTCGATACCATCGATCATCGAAGTCAGGCCCGTGCGAAGGACCCGCTCATGGGGGGGGTTTTCAAAATTCAAAATCAAGATGGTCAAAGTTTTGAATCAGTGCTCTGTCCGCTAATCATCAATACATTATTGAAAATGATGTTCCTTGTTCTGAACTAGACATTTGCTTAAAAATAAATACGTAGCAATATAGTTGACAAATCTAACACCAATGTTTCAGAAAACACAGAAAACGAATGAGATTTAAAATTTTGAAGAAAAACAGAGTTTAAAGCTTCGGGCATAAGAATAATAGAAATAAAATTCATCAATTTAACCCAGATTTAAAAAGAAACTAAATCTGAATTCTAAAATAAATTTCAAATAAGATAAATAAGAATTTAATCATGATTTAAAATTTATTAGCAAAACTAAAAAATCTTTTATTCATTCATCGTCTTTAATCGTCATTCCTTCATTTTCAATTGATGGCTTGATTGAAAAATTCCGCTGTAATATTTTAAATTTGAAGAAATATTTAACCACCATTTAAATTGTGAAACCTTGATCAGGAAAAAAACCATTTTGAACTTGAGAGATTTTATCCGAAACACATACATACCTACTTGAGGATTAAATTTAATTTGACCCGAAGAAGAATATCAATTTTATTTCAAGAGTACCAGTGACCAAAATCAGAGAAAACATAATTTTTTATTTCGTTCAGTTATCAACCTAAAAGACTGAAATAGTTAGTGCATTTTTGAAGTTAACAATATTACTTCATATATTTAGAGAAAACTAAGTTTTCTTTTTAAAAAATTAGATTTTTAGGGTTATTATGTTTTCGGAAAACAAAAATTTAGATTTGAAAAACAATGAGAAACTTATTTGGATTATTTTATATGAAATTAAAAATGTTTGACTATAAAAATTGGAAAATTCATGTGAAAATTTAAATTAAAAAATACTATAAAAATTGGTAATTTATCAAAACATAATAAGACGTTAAGAAAGATACGTTTCTAGTATCGATGATATGAAGTTTATAAGTTTGAACATGAATCAGTTTTAAGTGAAATCAATCATTGATAACTGATGCTCTAAAAAATCTTCATGAAATTGAAAAAAATATTATATCATTACAAGCATGTCCGACTCTAGTAAAGAAATAAAAAATAAAAAAGATATTATTGAATTTTATTAATTTTTTTAAATCTTCATTTGTTTTTCGCCTTTAAGTATCT
Source organism: Uranotaenia lowii (assembly GCF_029784155.1). Classification (NCBI taxonomy): domain Eukaryota; kingdom Metazoa; phylum Arthropoda; class Insecta; order Diptera; family Culicidae; genus Uranotaenia; species Uranotaenia lowii. The sequence continues at coordinate 368,778,435 of NC_073692.1, read as the reverse complement.
TAAATTAAATTTCATTCAAATGAAGTAACAAGAACAAGTAGAAGACTGCTATAGCTTTTTTCGCAGAAACCAAAATTAGTTGCGATCTAGGGGAAAGTGGATAATTTGATTTGAAGCCTTTTATTTTCTTTTTATGTTTCACAGATTTGTCAAAAAAAGTCAAAAAAGAAATTCTTTAATCGATTTTCACCTATATTGATAAAAGTGATTTAAAAAACAAAGCTGCTAGACAAAAACCTAATAGCATATTTGGATTTTTGGCACCCAAATTGTATAAAAGTATCTCTTGCATTTTTTGCGCTTAGGAAAAATGTTAAATTTGATGCCTTGAGTAATTTGTCAAAAACTTTTTGGATATGGAGTTGAGGATTCAAAAGAATGAGAAACACAAAATACATACGTCATATAGAGCCGTAAAACTAAATGTCTTAGGCCTTGAGAATGATTTGAGACGAAATTCCGCCGGAGGTGAGCCGAATTTCTGACATATTTATCAACATTAATTTTCGAACACCTTTTATAATCAAGTAATTTTCGGTAAATTCATTTCTTGTACTGAAAATTTTACTTGGAAAAAATCTCCATGGGGGGGGGGGGGGGTTAAACCCCTAAAACCCCCCCCCCCCTCCCCGTTCGCACGGCCTTGATCGAAGTCATCGATGATGAAATTATGCTTCGAGCATTTTTGTCAGTTTGAAACGTTTCGATGGAACATTATTTGAACTCTGAATCTCAGTTCTCTAAGAGAGCACTCAATCAGATTTTGATTTTTATTAATTTATTTTTATAATTTCTATCATTATAATTGTTCTATGAATCACACAAGAAAGAAACACGTTCCTAGCATTCGATTCGCGATATTTCACCAGCAGATAAGCCGAATGTTGCATGCATGAGTAATGCAGCACTTATTTGCGGCTTATTTTGCATTCGAAAACCATGCAGCTGCATAATAATCCAGCTAGGCTCGAAGGTCGGGATGCAGCCGCATGACTTTTTTTTAAATGACAGAGGGCCAAATGTATAACCCAAAAAAAAAAACACAGGTATGACGGCGAACTAAAAATTAAGATCAAGCCCAATCGAGCAAAAAGCGAAATCGTTGAGTACTTGCTGCAGTTATTTTTTTTTTCATTCGCTTGAAATTCAGCATATTGCATTCCATTCCCGTGGCTATGGTTATGAAAAAGCGCAAGGTTTCAACACTTGGCCTGACCTGACTTGGACCATTATTATAGGTCTTTGTGTGCTGAACCATGGAAGAAACACACGTATGCTGCTGTTTTTGTCGCTGGATATTTTTCTGTTGGACTCATTTGGAAGCATAAACAAATTATACGAACGGTTGATAAAAAATCTAAACAAAAAAGTGACACTTTCAAGTTTCAAGTGCATGAATTGATTTATCTATTTCGGTGCTGGCGTTTGAGTTGGTTGAGTCATGTAGTCCATGTAGTGCTAGGTGTCGTGACCTTGCGATTTTATGTTTGCCTCTTTTCGGTTTCGATGATCGAATTACAGTCATTCATTCATAGCTACAGCTTGAAGCGAAAGGGAAGTAGTGAATCGGGTTGAGGTTGATTCGGATCAACTGAGATCGTGGTTGAAAAAAAAAACGGAGCTTTCGACGAAGTAAAATTCGGACAATTTTTACAGTGAAGAATGAGAGCTAAAGTGTATAAAATACATAGCATTTAAGAAATTTTGAAAAAGAATTTATCAAGCATTACATACAAATTCATTTGAATTAAAATATGTCGGAAGCATTTAATAAATCGTCATGAGGATAGATATTTTCTATCCCTAAAAAAATGCTCAGTTTGGGTCCTACAGTTTTGCCGTCTTCGACAAAGGTATAAATAGCCAAAGAAATTTCAAGTAAGCTCCATATATTGAAATTTCAATTGCATTGCGTCAAAACAAAATTTCCAAGAAAAACCAAAACGTGACATTCTTCGAATTCATAGTTTCTAATCAAAACCAGGGTACCTCCTAAATCTCGTTTCAAAAATCTGCAAAAACTCTGTCGTTCGCTTTGACCAAAAAGGAAACTTGTATCGTTACTGAAATTCATTCATTAAGTTTTCTGTGGGAATATTAAAAAAGGTTTTTTACAATTCAAGTAAATCCTAGAGGCTCTTATTTTTCCTAAAAAAAACATCAAAAACTGTTTTTAATATAAACAGTAAGTTGTAACAAAGTTGTCGCAATCACAGAAAAATCTGCCATTACAGATTTTTTAGCAAATTTCATCACGAAGATCACAGTAAATGTAGTTGATTTTTAATATTTTTTTTAACTTTGCAAGGGTTTTCTAACACTTAGCTGATTTATGATAATCTCATTGCAAATTTTCACAAAGTTCACAGAATAACAACAATTATATTTTTCAAGAACTTAAATTTTTTGACGGCCACTATAATGTTCGCTGATCTGATCTCATTTTTGTTTGTTTTCCAATCCGGTTTTACGGATTTTAAACTCTGGAAAACAGGTCATTAGGAATTGAACCTAGACCTGTCAAAAATTAAAATTTTTTGACAATAATATTCCACAATGAAAGTACACAATAGGTTTTAGAAATGCTGGGAACAAGGTCGAAGATGTGAATGACTGCGAGAAAAAAATGCAAATACAAAACACGGGAAGGATATATTTTAACAAGTAATCGATAAATAATTTTTATTCGGTTTAGTATAGACTAGAAATTGATTATAACTCTCGAATTTTTTGCTTCTCGGAAAAATGTGAATTTTGTTGCCTTGTGTAGTTTCAAGAAAATCTACAATACAAAAGGCGATAAAAACTCTCATCAGCAGCTAGCGAAAACGTCGCAAAATTTTGTCACTTTTCCGGAACTATATTTCACAAGAAGGAACGTCATTGTCAGCATCAAATTGCAGTTCTTCTGTCAAATATAATTTTTGAACTCAACATTGAGGGCAGTCACTGAACCTTATCAGTGACTGAACTGCTGTTTTAAACTAAAACAGCTTAATTTGAGTTTAAAATTGATCATCCATCGAAAACGCTCACTGAAGAAGTAAGTTGCTATCGAAACACCGGTATATGAACTTTTCATTAACCGTGGTTGAATTGAAAGGAATCTTTCGATTGCTTTGATTCAGTTTAATCATTCAACCAAGTAGGCTCACAACACAACAGAGCATAAATTATACCATTTTGGAATCGTTCACCATCTATGTATTTATGGAGAAAAAAAATTATTATATTTTTGTTGGTGTCTGAAAATTGAATCGAAAGGCAAAATTGTCAAAAAAAAAATGGCTTTTTCGAACAAAGATCGTGACCACGTTTTATTAAATTTCATTATGTCAGCAAAACTTTAGCTGATTGAAAGATTCATTAAAAGTAAAAAAAGTTTTTGCTTTCCAATGTCATATGTCATGAATGGTAATATAAGAAGAAATGAAAATCATTTTTTTCTTCTGATCTAGATGTTTTCAAATGGCAAAACAACGTTTTCCGGACAGCTAGTATCTTTAAATGATTTATGGTTTTCAAAAAATAATACATCTTTGAATTCGGCTGTATTTCAATTTTATATCTTAAAAAATTTATACCACAAACCTAATGCTCCATCTATCTATCTATTTATATAAAAATGGATTTCTGTCTGTCTATCTGTTCTTTATAGACACAGAATCTACTTAACTGATTTACAAGAAACCTGGCAGGTGGGGGAATTTGAGGCCGGGGAATTTTTATCGGTACGAGAAATATTTCTGTGATTATTTGAGACCCCTCTCTTTTTCCAGAAGGGAGATAAGAAGGGGGTAGGGAGCCTCTCTTACAATTTTTTACATAACTCAAAAACTAATCAAGCAAATGGAACATAATTAGGCATGGGAGGATATTTGGCTACGCGAAATGTTTTTATGATTTTTTGAGACCCCTCATTCTTTCCAATGGGGAAATAGGAGATGGGAGGAGGGGGGAGGGGGGGGTTTCCATAACATTTTTTGTATATCAGAAGAAAAAATCGCAGAAAGGGGAAGCGCTGATGTGGCTAGTGGATAGGCTGAAGCGAGTCTGGTAACCCAGGCGTACTGGGTTCGATTTCCGGTATCGGCAAGAAAAACTTTTGGGTTCGAATCCCATAAGTTGTCGACAGGTAAGATGTGTTTCATTCATTATTAATAACTATATATAATAAATATTTCAGAGGGAATTCATCTGGGGTTAATCTGAAGAGACTATTGCAAGCGGAGTGGATTGCCAACCATTGTAGGTCTCTGAAGGTTGGATGACTTCCCTCGGAGAACCATCGGCCGTGGAAGCCCTAGAAGTAATTCGAAGGCCAAACCACACAGACACAGGCTGGATCTTGCTACCGATGGGGGAACCATACATACATACATACATACATACATACCAGGGTGGCCACACAAAATCATGAATGGCCTCACGAAATTCCCGATTTTATAAAACAGAAAACCAAACAAAATTCCGAATTATTTATTTTTGAAACCATATAAACAAATATCGATAAAGCTTACTTTTAGTGGTAAATGATCTTTCAATGGTTTTTTCAGTTATTTTTACCTTTTAAAAGACAAATCATTAGATTGATACGCCGAGTTTTTTTCTCTAATTTTTAAAACTATGTCATTCGAGTCGAAAATGTTAAGAAATAAGATTATTCATAAAAGAAAAAGGGTTTATTAATCAAAATTTGTTTTATAATCGTTTATCCACATTATTTGTTTCTCAGACATTTTTAGGTATTTTAATTTTTTCGTACATCAGGCTTGCCTCTCTCTGAGCGTCGGATAGCACCCTCTTTTCATCGTCGCGTTGTCATGAGAAAAAATAGAATTTTCTTCAATAAGGTTATCAAATTTAAGAACTCCCTTTTTGATTGGCCAATAAGTTTTATTTATAAAATGTCCAGTGGTTGTGTTTTTCTTCGATATCCCGATAATGATGTTTTTTTTGGAGGTAGGTAATGCACATAATTTTCCGAAATTGTCATTAATTTTATCGGCACAAGCTCCACTTAAGCGTTGCTTTTCAACAAATACTTCCAGACACAGCTCCACAGTTTTGGCATTATCTGGATAGTTGGAAATCAAATTGGGGTTAATGCACGATAAATACCGAGTGATGGGATAAGCCAAAGGAGATCGTTGTAGAGTATATGCCAATGAATAGAAAATAAGGTTATCAATATTCGAGAAACATGTTAGATGCATATTAGACTAGTTCACTTTTCGGCTTTTTTCGCTGATCGCAACGCCACTTACAGGGTTTGATACTCATTCATTTTCAAGTACTCTGGCCGAATTTGAGCTCATTTGAGTAAGTTTCCGGCGTGCGCTAGGAGTTTTATTGAAAAAAGTCCATTTTTCTGGAAAATTTTCGTAGATGTGTTCCTAGCAAGCTGTTGTTAATATAAAATGATAATTTTATAGTGCTCGGTTATTGGTATGACAAGCATTCGTATGGACCTGTTTTAGATAATTGACTAAATCAAACCGGAAAAATTTAAAAATTCATAAACTACCAACTTTTACAGAAAATTTACTTACAAGTTGAGAGCTTAAAATCAGTAGTAAATAGAAAAAAAAATATTTTCGATATAAACTTTTCATAAAAAGATAGCCTTATTTATAACCTTTAATTTGATGTATAACACTTAAACATCGCAAGAGTGCTAGCAAAGTTATTCAAATATCTATGCAACAAATTTGATTTGATAAAATATTTTTCATTCAAGTTTGCTCCACACCAACTTGTACACAAGAAAGGATATTTTATTCAATCAAGTACCCCATGACGGGACCAGGAGTTAAAAAAAGCGCGCGCTTTGATCAAGTTGTAAGCAAGTCCTCTTGATGCCACGTTTTGCAGGTTGCATGATGCTAAAACTTGAATGGAGACAACATTATGATTCAAAGAATGTGATGTGAATGTTTGAATATCTTTGCTGGTACTGTTGCGATAATTAAGTGTTATACATCAAATTAAAGGTTATAAATAAGGCTTTCTTTTTATGAAAAGTTTATATCGAAAATATTTTTTTCTATTTATTACTGATTTTAAGCTCTTAACTTGTAAGTAAATTTTCTGTAAAAGTTGGTAGTTTATGAATTTTTAAATTTTTTCGGTTTCATTTAGTCAATTATCTAAAACAGGTCCATACGACTGCTTGTCATACCAATCACCGAGCACTATAAAATTATCATTTTATATTAACAACAGCTTGTTAGAACATATCTACGAAAATGTTCCAGAAAAATGGACTTTTTTCAATAAAACTTCTAGCGCACGCTGGAAACTTACTCAAATGAGCTCAAATTCGGCCAGAGTTCTTGAAAATGAATGAGGATCAAACCCTGTAAGTGGCGTTGTGATCAGCGAAAAAAGCCAAAAAATGAACTAGTCTAATGCATATTTATCGTGGTGTATCTTAAGAACACGAATTGGATTCTCTCGTATGATTTCCCATAATTATCGTATGATGATGTATGCGTATAATAGCTAGAGAGAGCGAGAAAATCGTTAACTGAACGAACGGCTTCTTCTGAGTGTCGCAGTTATCGAATGATGAGTTTTTGGAGTGATGTTAAAGAGTGAAGATGTTGGGCGTAGAAGACGGTTCAGTTTGGAAGAACCAAGCGGACTTTGGAGAAGTCGAACGGACACGACAATCGTATAGCCATTTTATTAAAAAATCCACAGTAAAAAGAACGACAGCTATTTCTGAATACAAGGATACGCTTGTAGGAAACATGACCAGACTATTTTGCTTTTTTAATTGCCTATTAAGTTGAGAATCCAATTTCTACGCTTCCAGGTGGTAAAAGATTTATTTCTGGGAGTTCAGTTCCAACAAGTGGTTTTGATTTTACGTTTAGTCGTTCAGGCTTTCCAACTTTCTCCATCAATGCTCTTACAAGCCCGGGTAAATCATCGAAGAGAAATTGAACCATCGGTACTTCTGCCTGATTCTCGCGTAAAAAAGACTCATAAGTCGAAGCAGCCGTAACAAAAAAAACTCAATTTTGGTCCCAGCAAATTATCATCTATAGCTTTAGCAATAATGTCGAATACCTTCGACCGGGAAATCGACAGAAAACTCCATTAGAATATGGATAGATTTCTATAATATTTTTCTCCTCTTGTTTGAAAAAGCAAGTTGAAACTAGTCGAAACCGATCCAACGCGGTAGCAGGATCCGTTTCGACCTGGTAGAAATCGGTCGAAGTCAATTGGAAAGAGACTGGTGATCAAATGCCAATCCATTTCTACTTATTTCGACCAAAATTCATTGAACAGACATTCACAAACTCAAAAATTCCCGACTTTTCGAAAGAATTCCCGTCTTTTTCCCGCATTTCCCGTTTTTTCCCGAATGGGTGGCCACCCTGATACATACATCTGAAGAAAAAATCGCGGAAAGGGAACCATATTTTTCATGGGATGGTACTAGAGTTTAGACAGAGGTACGATAAATGTTTCCGTGAGTCTTTGTTCTTTCACTTTCCTTCCAGTGAGGAGTTTGGAAGAGAGAGTGGGACTCCTGTTCATTTTTCACCATAACTCGAAAATTATTCAAGTTAATGGAACCAAATTTAGCATCTGAGGGTATTTGAAAACGAGAAATATTTTTATGATTATTTGAAACTCCTTCCTTCTTCAATTTGGAAAATAGGAAGGAAAGAGCTGACTTCCATAAAATTTATGTTGCATATCTCTAGAACAATGTAAGGGTATACAAAAAGGTTTTGTATTAATCTTTGGAAAGAAGAAGGGGTTCCTATATAATTTTTTGCAAAATTTGAGAACTAATCGAGCAAAAGGAACCAAATTCGCCTTAGGAGAGCATGTGATACGAGAAATGGCTACATGATTATTTTAAACTCCTTTGTTCTTCCATTGGGGATATAGAAAGGTAGGAGGGAGAATCTTATAAAGCTTAGTTCTTTTAGAAATGGGACACTTTCTTCTGCTTCTAGTTCGTTTACTAGTTATCTGATATTCAAAATTTTGACAGCATTTTGCTGCCTATAAAAAGTACTATTCGACCTATTTTTTTCAAAATTTTACATTCGCGCGTTTTTGAGTTATTTACGATGCAAGAGAAAAAGAAAAAAATAGTATTGCAAAGTTTTCTTCAAATTCCATCATTATTATATTGATAGCTTACAAAGCCGTTGATAATTCACAGGAATACTGTGTGTTAGTGGTGGAAAAGTATGCAAACACTGTCAAAAATGTCCACAAAGTTCAAATCAAGCATTGGAGTGAAGCACATGATCGGCAACTACGGTTAAGAGTCATCAGGGAAGTCAAGTCTCATACCAACATTTTTAATTTTGAATAAGCGAAAAACTAAGTGTAGATCGCTGAAATTTCCAAAAAAAAATTCTCCGATAAACTGTAAGTGTTGCTTAGTGATAAGTCATTCAAACCTTAACTCAAACAACAATGTTTTGGATAGTTCCAGAGCTCGTAAGCTGTATAGCCGGTACCGAGGCTATGAGACAGATGATTTTTGATGAATGACAAAACTCATGAAATACCCTATTTCAAACAAATTCCAGCATTTGAATCCTATTCCATGTCTGCTCGTGGCAAGGTCCCTAGCATATTAAAGTATATATTTGCTGGTTGTTTTGTTAAAAAAATGAATGATTTTCTAAAATTCTTATCCAGTGGAAAGAAACAAAAATTTTCAAAACGAAAACTGTAGTTTTCGTTGTTTTTTAAAGCCTAAAAAGAGTAATCTTGTATGTACTCTTCGCAATCTACGATCATTACTAACGGATTATACTTTAATTTCAATCTCATGATGGTTTTACTTCGTTATTGTCTGATTTTGCCAGCAGAAATTCCATTAAAAAAGATTTAAAGTGGCTCCAAAATTATCAAGTTTTGACAATTTCGAAACAGCTGTATCCACTAAATTGGCCTCAGTTTCTTAAAAAAAAAAATTATTGGACCGAAAAGTAGCAGACATTGAAGGAGGAGGATGTAGCAACCAAAAATACAGATTAGACGAAGTATAAGTTTGAAAATCCGATCAATATCATAACTGAAAAAAGTGTGCTGGTTGTTTTGTTAAAAAAATGAATGATTTTCTAAAATTCTTATCCAGTGGAAAGAAACAAAAATTTTCAAAACGAAAACTGTAGTTTTCGTTGTTTTTTAAAGCCTAAAAAGAGTAATCTTGTATGTACTCTTCGCAATCTACGATCATTACTAACGGATTATACTTTAATTTCAATCTCATGATGGTTTTACTTCGTTATTGTCTGATTTTGCCAGCAGAAATTCCATTAAAAAAGATTTAAAGTGGCTCCAAAATTATCAAGTTTTGACAATTTCGAAACAGCTGTATCCACTAAATTGGCCTCAGTTTCTTAAAAAAAAATTATTGGACCGAAAAGTAGCAGACATTGAAGGAGGAGGATGTAGCAACCAAAAATACAGATTAGACGAAGTATAAGTTTGAAAATCCGATCAATATCATAACTGAAAAAAGTGTGCACCGGCCGACGGGAGGTACCAAGAATAAAGTAGAAATTTTTCTTAAAAAAAACGAAAAATATTTTTTTTCAAATTTTTTCATGAATTATCATAAGATTAGCTTCATTTCCTTCAAAGAAAGTATTTAGATCAAATGAATGGTTTTTGAGATACACGCATTTGTAACTGTCCCATTTCTAAAAGAACTAAGCTTTATCATTTTTTGCACAACTTGATAACTTTTTCAAGAAATTGAACCAAATTTCACATGGAAAAGGATTTGGGCACGAGAATGTTATTTTTTTTATGCTTTGAGGTTTCCTCTTTCTAATGGGAACAATAGAAGGGGAAGGGATGCTTTTATACAATGTTTGGGGATCGCTCGAGAACTTATTATTCAAATTTAAAAGAGGGTTTTTGAGTACATTTTTTTTTTCCTATGATTATTCAATGCTTCTCCCTGCTTTCACTGGAGCGATTCAAATTAATGAATTAAAATTTAACAGGGCAGAGTATTATATGGATATTGATAATGTTTCTATGGTTATTTGAAACCCCTTTTTCTCCTTCCAAAGGATAAGAAAGGTAGAAGGGAGTTTCGCAAATGGAGAAAATAATGACTGAAAAATTCAAATAATTTCAGATTTAAAACAAGGATTTTTTAAAAAAATAAAAAAAATCCAATCTTCTCTGTACTGCAATTTTTATTTCAAGTTGCAACTCTAATTGTAAGGATTTTTAAATGTAATTTGAAATGATGAACAAATAAATAAAAGTCTTTTCACACATTTGATTGATTTTCGGAAGGTGTAACAAAGCACAATGGGTTAGCTAGTGTAAGAATAAAAACATTTTATAAAGCAACAGTGAGCAACCTTTTAAACCTACGGACCAATTTGAATCCCAGTTTTTTCGGCGGGCCGCACTTAAAATAATACTCTTTAATAATTTTCTAATCTTGAGAACATGAGAAAGTAAATTTACTATTTTAAGAGGAGAAATCACCGTGAATTTGTTTTATGAAATGAGTTTGCGGCTTTATCGGTGAGGGTTAAAGAGTTGAAATGAAAGACGGATAGAAGATCAGAAGAAAATTCTAAGGTGGTGAAAAGAGCGAAGAGCATTTGAAATAGAAGCTTGACTACATGCTAAATTCTTTGTCCCGCATCAATTAACTGTATTGAAGAAGTAGTACCCAATAGAGAAGGCACTACATTTTTCGGTACAGTTAATTATGGATGGTTCGACCGCCATGTGAGTGTGCACATGTGCCGAACGGACAAAAATTTTTTTTAGCATGTGGTTAGCATTTTTCGAGTAATTAATTGTCCGTTTTTACTAACTCGATAATTTGGACTGGATTCTACCGAAAATAATGAAATAAAAACAACGTCGTTTCCGATTTCGGTGCAACCCAGTTTACTGACCGGCTTATCAAGGGCTTAGCTTTTGGGCTGCTGCAGTGAATTTTCAAACATCATGGTCGGCCTGTATCAGTCGTCAATCGACTCAATAATCCACCTGATGATTCGCCAAACCGACGGCACCGGTGATGATAAAGTTGATGATTGCATAAATTTCCTTCTATCGATCGCAACATCACACAGAGAATGGTTTGTGGCCGCCACCGCCATTGCTTGATAACAGGTAGTAGGTACAGGTACTCGGGTCGACACCAGAGATTGAATTATTCAACGCGCTTTTTGCATAAGTTCATTACTTACGAGACGGGTTCGAGCTCGCGGCCCCAGTTGTTGTGTTTCTACTATGAGCCTAGTAGCAGCTACTATTTAATGCAGCTGAGTCAAGTCACTCTGTGTTACCCGGAGCAGAATTTTGCTTTTTAATTGGATTAGGCAGCTAGTTGGGTCTAGATAGGAGTTGAATAACGCTTGAATGGACGTTAGGTACTCGAAAGCCAGTCATTTACCTGGAAAAGATAAAGAAAAAATAATCTTTTAATTAAATGGCACTTGGATTACTAATGAAAATGAAAGATTAAAAGTTTTTTTTCAATTTTCTATAGGAACACGTAAGTTAGTTTTAAAGAATGCACCGTCAATCGAAAGGGTTAGTTGGGATTGAAACACTTAACAAATTGCAGAACAAATACAAATTTTTTTGTTTTTTTTTCGGTTGGCGTGCATGTGCACCTTCAGAAGTACAACTGAAATGTTATTAAAATAATGAAACTCTATTGTACAAATTGATCACAACATTCAGCGAGTTTTAAGATGACTAATGCCAGATTTCAGTGGTTTCGTATTTCTTCGCGGTCCTTAATGTGATAAATTACTGAAATGAGGACACTTTCTTCGACTGAAGCCACATCTAAATTGAAAAATATGAAATTGCTGTCCTACCAAATGATTGCGCTAAATAAAGCCATAAGACTCAATCGTAATTGTGGTCAACGGTCAGCCCATTTCTTCGGGGATAATTTCCGAGAGGTAAAGTATCATAAAACCAAGCACAATCAACAATGGTGTTGAAGCATTAACTGGAAAACAACTCCCTCCCGATTCGATCTCGCCATTCATAACCGCGAGTCTCTTGTTTAGAGCCGCGAATGAACTAAACAACAGAAGAAAAACAAAATCCTATTTCCAACCCGTTATAGTTTTATTTCTTCATTCAACCACGTCGTCCGCCTCGGAGTCGTTGCGGTAGGTATCCCGAGGGCCTCCTCTAGAGCACCTCTAGATGTCCGAAGAAACCTGAGGTGCTTTCCGCGGGGTTCGGTGGTTAATCTTCGATCATGACCAGAAGCGCCACTTTCACAATTGATTTCTTGGCCTCCGGTGCACCTTCTTCGATTTGGAACGGCCGTTTCGCGTTTCAATGGTAGATATACCTAGTCTTCTTGGAGGGATTGTTTACGGGCTCTATCAATAGTAGAAAAATAGGTACCTGAAAGCGTGCACATTGGATGCCAATGGTTCATTAATTTAGCTAAGAGATATTTCTAACGACTGTGGGCCAGTACAATTCATATGCATTAAGTATTTGTATGATTACTATCGGGAATTCTAAAAACTATAAACTTTGGCGTTTGAATTAAAATAAAACATAATGCAGAGCACATGTTGATTATTGCTCCCGAAATTCAACCTATCAACAGCAAAACTTTTGCCAAATTTTGGACAAAAATGATTAAGGCATCAACGGAAACATCGAAGATAGTAGAAAGCGGTAGAAGCTGTACGTTGCAAAAATATAAATGAAACTCTCAGTATTCGACTAAGAAAACCAATTCTCCAGTACGGATTGAATGCCAAAAAAGTAAAAAAAAAACTTTCTATACTTTTCTCTTATATTATTGAAGCTCTCGCTAGGTTAATTAAAGACATCGTTTCCTTGACAATCTTTTCTTTAAAACTAATTTTACAATAACATCTCCCGTTAAAGAATTAAATGATATGGATAATCTACTGCGTCTAGTGGTAAAGTCTCTGCAATTTCGTTACTAAGGCCTGTCCCGACTCAAGTTGCATCACGAGAAAAATGCTGTAGAATATCAACTAGTTGACCGATTCTTTTTAAATTTTCAGACAACGAAATATATCGCATTAGTGAGCTTAGGGCATATTTATTTCCTTCAAATTAAATACCATATCCATCCAATCGCATTTTTAGCATAACACTTGAACTTTGTACACAATTGGCTGCAGCTTCTTCTTTACAGAAATCAACTTTTTCTTCGTTTCTTTCTCAGGATTGAACTCTTCAAGATGTTTTCGTAGTGATTTCTTCATGCCGTTTTTCGTGTCGTTTTTGTGCATGTTGTTAAATAAAATCTTCTAATTCCTTCAATGGCAAATAAGGTTTTACGTCAGAACAAAACATTTTACCAATCGGTTTTCTTTACGAACCGTTGTGACAATTTTAGCACCATGAATTTGAAAAAAAACAATCTACACGGGACTAGAAAAAATATAGGATTGTGCAACAATTGATCGATGCAATCTTCCTTTGCCCTTTTGTTGTATCTCAAAAACCGGGCATTAATCCGACCAAAAAGATCCTACATTCGTGAAAAAGTATTTTAACAACCTAATTTTTTGAAAAGATAAATTCTTATCGAATACCTTGAGCATAAATTAGTAAACTTTGAGCGTAGTTGAGTGCATTCTTAAGCTTTAAATGGCTATTCATGATGAAAAAATCGATCAACCTGTGGAGACATAAAGCAATAATTTTATGAAATGGCATTTATTTCATAAAGGTAATGAGAGGCAAAACAGATAGCATCCTATTATCTTTTTATCAGTATATAGTCCCTTTTAAAATATTCAAAGGGTTAGAGAAAGAGCCTTTTAGTACGTTTTATGGTATTTCAAAGACTTAAAATTTCATGCTGTAAGGACATGTAGGGAGAAATTCCTATTACTGGTTAAAAAAGGTCGAATAACACTCCATTCAGATTGCTCCGTTCAAATCCGACGAAAGATTTGAACTTCTGAGAAAATTTCACGTAAGCTGAATTTTATGCCAGGCTCTCAAAACGGTGGCATTTTTAATTTTTTTTTTAGATTTCGGGTCCAAGTTTTCCCATTGTGCATTAGGTGGTTTGAACAACATTAGGCACGACATCAAATTTTCCTATGCACAGACATTTGGGCACAGACAACCTGTTGTTAAAGATTTTTTTAAAATTTGTATGTCACTTTTTCCGAACATTTTTACTTTTGGATCTTGTCGACTAAACCTATATGAATTCAATCGACAAAAAAAATAGCGCGAACTCGGTTAATTTGATTTGATTTGAAATTCGTTTATTTGGAAGGGTGCCGGGCGCTATCCCGATTAGGCACCTTTGAATTCGTTTGAAATGACTAAAATACTGCAGAAAACCCAAATTCATGTGCTTAGCTGTGCGGCAAATCACCTTATCTCCATTTTTTTTCGATGCCATTACATCTTTACAAATTTAACAAAAACGTGCGAGCTTTTAAGACGATTTCATAACAACTTTATTATTTAAAATTAGTCCTTAGTTTTACAGCTGGTTATTAGCAAATTGATATTTTGATCTAGAAAAAGAATAAATTAAAGTTATATGCTAGATGCACGTATTACACGTTGAAAAATCACATTGAAGTTTTATTTTATCATAAAATAAATGAAATATCATTAAAAATTGAAAAAGAATGGAGTATAATGTGAGTATAATGAGTATAATATTCTAAGTGCCATATTTTCAAAGCAAAAGTAAACTCTCAACTTTTTAAAGAAAAAGTTTTCCAAAATGTATGTTATTGGGTTCATTTGTGATTATTGCTAGGCAAGAAATTTTAATATTTATCCAATGACTTATATTTACCCAATTAAATTTTCTGATAAATAGGACTCAAAAAAGTGCTTTTATCTGAAAATTAGAAAATTGCGCCTTTAAGTATGCAATCAATGTAGGGTAATGTTGCCAGATTGCCCGGATACTTAATACAAAATTTAGGAATAGTCCCGGCCCGGTTGCCCGGATTTCATTGCAAAATGACCGGATTTTACCCGCATTTATTCACTTTTTTTTGGCAAATCAAACAAAACAAAAAAAAATGTGATGTAATTTTTTTTTATTTATGCCTCCAAAACTAAATTTTTATAGAAATAATTATGAAACGTTATTATTGTAGCCTAAAATACGATTTAAAATCTGTCGAAAAGTTTTGATGAAAAACATTTTTTAATTTTTTTTTTGTTTTTGTTGAGTAATTTCTGGGTTTTGCCAAAATTTGCCCGGATATTGCCCGGATTTATTGTCGTCAATTTTAAAATTAATTGCCCGTATTTTGTCAGGTTTTTATAAAAAATTGCCCAGTTTTGTCCGGCCCGGAGACGTGCTGAAAAAAAATTTGGCAACCTTAATATAGGGTAAAAGACAAACTTTCAAAATTCTTTTTGTCTGACACTTAAAAATCGAGAAATGAAAACAAATATTGTTAAAAAAAATCATTGTTACTTTTAACTTTAGATTTTGCATGATTTTTGCCACTGCTCAACAAGGCACCCTGATTAAAGGAGCAAGTCTCCTTTAATAAAGGATCAAGTCTCCTTTAATTTTCAAAATGTTACAATTTGATTAGTCCCACGAGAACGCTTCTAGTTCATCTACGGATTCATGTATCGATCTAACTTTTGTAGCATGTAAACTTGAAATTACATGCTATCAGAAAATGCAAAAGACGACGATCTGCTATTTTTTTCCAAAAAGATCTGATGAAAATAATAAAAAGAGATATAGTATCCCAATTCTTCCCTACTGTTTTGGCATGATTTTTCATCAGTTCACTACTCAAAGGGCACGATGGCTTGGTACCAATTCAACAAAGTTTAGATCGTACCGAATGAGATGAATCCGCCAAATTGACCTCAAGCGAGAACGATTGAAACTTTTTGGGCCCATACCAAATCGTATTTGATCGTAGTATGTGAAGCCTGCAGATTCTATCGAAAACTTTGCAAAAGACTAAGAAAAAGTGATCAAAATTATCTTAATGCTTGAACTTAATGAACCTTCTTCGTTCAAAAATTCGATAATTGGCCTACGATTGACCGGAATCTAATTTTTTATTGATTCACTGTAGAAGAAGACTATAGTACAGAACAGAAAATTGTTATAATATGTTATAATTGGCATATTATAACATAGAACAGAAAATTGAACAGAAAATTGAAAAAAATGGATTTACTCTTTAATTGTGTTTACACAGTTCATTCTAAATCGTGCTTAAATAGATATTATGAGACACCCAATAAAAATGACTACAAAACTCAGAGTTCTGGCAACAACATGGCTTATTCAAAATTTAATAATTGCCAAACACTGAAAGAGACATCACTACAACTTGAAAGGACTTCTGGAAATAGTGGCCTAACCCTAAAGATTAGTCTGCAAGGTTATGGTAGCATTAAATGAGAACTGAACAACAGAAGATTATTATTGAAAAACTGATACAACCGTGGATTTGCCTACTGGGTACACTGTTGAAATCTTACAATCTTCAGAAACAACCAATATGGCAGTAGATATAGACGTGCGCAAAAAGGGACTTCAAGTTTCTCGAATAAAGGGTGGAACGATCAAAAGTGCTTAACTTCAACGTAGCATTGATAGAATTTTTGAAAAAAGATTTGAAACCTCTAGTTTTGTTGTCACAGTTGTGTGGAATAATCTGCCTATTTTGTTTTCTGTGCTGGCTTTTCAGTTCTCAAAATGGCCTCCACACAAGAGGAACAGTGTTGAAAAATTTTGCACGCGCATAAAAAATTTCAGCTTTTGTAGCATAAACAGTTTTGCGAAAAGCCCAATTTGCCTCAATATTCAATGATTCATAATTCTATATATATTTATAATTCATAGATATTTAAAAATATGAAATTATTAAAATAAGCAAAGAAATGTTTGTTTGCTCATGTGGAAAGAAAATAAGCGTTTTCTTAAGAACTGCGCCGGTTATCAACCAGGAAGTTTACGTTGACGCGATTCGTGGTTTTGCCGCATGCTATTAAGACAAAAAAAACCCTGGAGTGGTATCTGACCAATAACGTTCAATTCGGGGCGTAGTTTTAGAAGACGCCCAACACTCTAGAATTCATTGATTCACGGGAGATATTGAAAAAAAAATTCGTAAGAGATTTCAACGCTCTCGCGTTCCCAAGAAGACCAAAAAAGTCGTCTGGAGCGTACAGCAGAACAAGACGAAGTGGCGTGTTGCTGCTGAGATGGTTGACAAATAAACTGTAAAAATCTGATGCAGCATGTGAAAATAAAAACCTTAGCATTCGGTTTTTCGCCGCAGAAAAAATTTACAATTGTTTTTCTTCCTCATGTAATGTGTAAACTTTAAAAAGAGAAAAAACTCGGTTTTTTAAATTAAGAATAAACATCAGAAAAGGTGTAGGCTTAATAGTGGCACGTTATATAAACAAACGGGAAAATTGTGCCTCTAAACTCAAAACGTTATTTTCTTCAAGCACTTTTTGGTCGTTCTATACTTTAGGGTGCAAAAGTCTGGATGATCAAGACAAAATGACCCATGGGATAAGGAATGGATCGAAACAGCTTGAAGCAGCTCAACCTACAAAGTTGTGGTGAGAAGTCTTTTTAAGTCGGACAAGTTTCCTACATATGTATTTCAAAAACAATGATGTTGAACAGCCCAGGTGGTTACAGTCTCTTGAAGACTTCTACCAAACTATAGCCTTTCCAGTTTTCTACTGTAGGGCTTATAAAGTCTGCTTCATTTAATATTGGAACACAAACAATTGCGTGTAGTTCAGTCATTTATTAACGAATTCATAATTTGTTTTTCATACAAATGTAGCATTTTCTTTACTCTTTCATAAAAAAAATTAAAAAAATTATTCATTGCTGTTTCGAAGAAATTCTCGTACTTTTCCCGTAATACGGCACATTAGGCGGCGCACACCCTTTTCGTCCACCGTTTTGGCGATTTGATTCCACCAGTTCTTCATTTGAGTCATGTTCCTAACAAGTTTTCCCTTTGCCTTAAGCCTCCGCTTCGTGATTGCCCAGTATTTCTCTATCGGCCGGAACTGGGGGCAGTTTGGGGGGTTGAGGTCCTTCGGTATTACGCTGACCCCGTTCGTTGCGTACCATTCCATAACCGTTTTGCTGTAATGGCAGCTTGCGAGGTCCGGCCAAAACATTACTGGACGGTCGTGGGCACGAATAAACGGCAGAATCCGTTTCTGTAGGCACTCTTTTTTGTAGACTTCTGATGTCATTGTCTTGTCAGTGAGAAAGACTTTGGTTTTCTGTCCACAACTGTATATCCCCTGCCAAATCATGTACTTGCGGGCGAATTTATCCGCAAACACGAACTTAAATTTTGCAGGTACATCCCCCCGAGCCGTCGCCAAATAAAATTTTTGATCTGAGATTTGCCCAAAGTCCGCCTTCACGTAGGTCTCATCGTCCATCAGAATACATCCGTCGAACTTGGTCAGCACTTGGTCGTACAGCTTTCGAGCACGGATTCTGGCCACATTGTTCTGCTTCAGCGTCCGATTTGGCTGTTTGCTGGCTCGGAATGACCTTATTCCTTCCCGGAGACGAATTCGTCGCACCGTACTGTGAGCGGCCTGGAACTTATTGGTCAAATCGCGGTATGAAAGATTGGGATTCCTCTTGACGGCCTTGATGACTTTCCCACGCAGTTTCCGGTCGACAGTTCCACTCCGACGCTTCGAATGCGCCTTCGAGCCGTCGTCAATGTTTCCTTGTACTGCTTGATAACACGCCATACGGTATTTCTGGGCATTTTAAGCTGTTTAGCTAGCTTCGATGCCGACAACAATGGATTTTCAAGAAAACTGTGCACAATTTGATCTCTCCGTTCGGCTTCCATGGCGGTTGTTTACAAAATGCTATCGTTTGGTGTTATGACATAAATACATGGTGAAAGGTAATGAATTTCCCGACACGTGGGTGAAAAAAGTTTCCAAATCCGTCCACTAGGAGCGCCACAATGAGCAAAAGAATTTGTTCCAATATTAAATGAAGCAGACTTTAGGCTAGATTTATTTAGATACAGGGTTTTCAGGCCTAGAACCAAGTTCAAGGATTTTCAAATCGAGCTTTTTTCCATCGACCAAACAGGGTCTTTCGCTCGAGAGTTGTTCAACCCAGAGTCTTTATGTCAAGGTACAGAAGGTCTATTGAGCATATTTCGACCGAGAATTTGGCCGGAATTTATTAACCGAGGATCAACAAGTCTGTTATGTAGAGTTTCAGATAGATCTAAGTGTTCCTAGATCCAAGTGATCTATTGCGAGATGATTGCGTGAATCAAGGACTTTGCAATACTTTTAGCTTCAAGTTTAGGCACATGGATGGACCATGAAAGACCAACAAACAGAGATCGACGTTGGAGTACTCTCGATGTATTTGAGACAGAGACTGTAGCTGAGGTTTTGTATCCACATTGGACACAGAATTTAATTCGATATTACCAAAACCTGTTTTCTTACAGACTATGGACAGATATTTGTTGCATATCGATATAACAACTGAAAATACAATTATATGCCTCCCTTTGAAGAAAAAAAAACAATTTTAATCACATTTCCTCCGCTGACCCTCAGTAATCGAGCGAAGCTGGTACCGCATATATCCAATTCCAATCGAATAGCAAGAATGAAGAAGCAATCCGTGGCTCCGAAGGAACCGACACGGGTTTCGGGGCTGCATCGAAGGTATCCCATGGAATAAAACTAATTTCAAGTAGCGCTACCGCGGTGCAAAAAGCCAATTCTTCCGATGCATCGGACCAACAGCTGATTTGTGGGTTCATTGGTGGAAATTACCCTTTTCTCTTTCTCCTTCCGATTATCCATCCATAGAAAAAAAAATAGTACAGTTGCACTATCTTGTGGTTTCTGCTGCATATGGGCAGGAATTTTCCTCCCCAAGGCACTCCCAACCATATAAGCGGCTTGCAGCATCCACAAAGCCAATAATTCAATTAAATTGCACAAAATCAACCACCGACCATCGATCGGTGCGCGGCTGCAGATTGCATCTGGAAAGTTCATCGGTGTTTGAGCAGCAGCTACGGCAGCATCGAAGATTGGTTTGAGGTTAGGATTAGGTGGTGGGTGTAAGGTATCTACTGACTATTTGTTTTCATCTCGTTCGGGTGAAATTTTTCGATTCGGTTCAGCACCTCCTCAAGTGGTCCGCTGACAGGTTGAGCAGAGAAAACTATATCTAGCTAGACTGTAATCGATAGAGCAGAACAATTGCAATTTGAAGGGGCTCGCTCGGTTGATTCATTTGAAGCGCGCTTGTTACAGCTAAGGTTGATTTATGGGGCCATTGAGAGATTTACAAGCTTGGCGGAAATGGTACTTGTTTTTAAGCATTTGAACGTATTTGAAGTGGATTTTGAATGAAATGAAGTATTTTTGAACTGTGGCTCCGTCAATAAAATTTTATGAGATGTTTTGTGCTGCATTTGAAGTTTCGTTGATTTGGTGTTATTTGGGGCAACGTTTCGTTGATTTAGGGTCATTTTTTTATTTCTCAAACCCTGAGATCTAAAAGCTTCGTTTTGTATCAAAACTTATTCATAATTTTTTGCAGAAATTTCAAGTAACGTTTAAATGAGTAAATTTCGACTTCTGGGTTTGTATGGGAAAATTTAAAATTTTGTTCTGAAAAATCAAAATCAACACGATTAAGCGAAACTACTCAAATTAGGTTCGTGGTAACACAACTGTGTTGCCAGATATTCTGGGTAGAAATATTATTTCACTCATTGAGAAATGAGTATTTTCCCGGTCAGGGAATCCATAGTGACAAATAAGTTATCGCTAATGATACAAGTAACATTGTAACGAGTAGACGAAGATTGAGAATAAAGAATAACTCCATTCCACCACTGAAACTTGCGTTTTTAACAAGGTCTAACCATGGAAAGTTCTCAAGCCCTTCGTCTTATATCCAATTTGGATGTTGACTAAGGGTCTTAAAACAACTTTAAAGTCTTCTTAAGCCTTTGGTCTTAAGTCAAAGAGTATTTAGACCACGGTTCTTCAAGCCAAGGGCGTTTAGGAATATTTTGTTTCCAAACTTTAGTTCACCTATATCCGTGGTCCAAACAGCCGGTTTAGACCCGAATTCCGACCCAAGCAACCGCACTGGTGATCCATTATACCAGTTTCAACTTATTTTTTTAGAACTGGTATAAGGATTGATCCAAAACTGATGAGATTTGGATCCAATTTGACAGAGTTCTTTGACAGTTAATGAAACACGAATGGGGTTGCCAGTTTTTCCACTGGATTGGATCTTATTTCTTTGGTTCAATTCTTGTATAAATGAGACCCAAAAATAGACCACGGATACAGGTACTCTTGGAAATTTTCAAGCCTTACTCAAGTAAGACCTTAAGTACCATCTTCTCTATTCGTAGTCTCCAAAAGAAAAGACTCAGGCCAAAAAGTCTTTAGAAAGAATAACGGGTGTTAAATAAAAAATGAGAATTTTTTCAATCACATATAAAAGAATTGTTATTTTTTTTTATCGTTTTCAGTATTTTTTATTGATAACATAATGTATTTTCTTCAAAAAAAATGTCAGTGAATGTTTGAGTAAGGGCCGTGGGCTGATGTTCGACGCAACTTTGTCGCAATGCTCTCACAAGAACGTGGTACGGCACTTACGTCCATTTTCCGGATACAATTCTGGATTCTTGTAGTCAGTTGCTTCGTGTTCTTGGCCCTCCAATTGTTTTTATACACTAGGGCACTGAGTGAGCCAAAGAAATCCTCTATTGGGCGGCACTGGGGCAAGTTTGTTGGGTTACGATCTTTCGGCACGAACGGTATCTTTTTCTCCTCAAGGTACGCCAGCGTCTTCTTGGCGTAATGGGAAGACGCCTTGTCCGGCCAGAAGACGTACTTCCCATCCGCGTGATGCTCGTTCAGGAACGGCAGCAGGATTTTATCGAGGCACTCTTCCAAGGCTTTGAAATGTCCCGGTCGGAAATGGCGATGAACAACATAACTTTTTTTTCAAACTTGTGCTTGAATTTGTATTTCACTTCAGGCGGTGTGGATGACTTGTCGCTGAAGTAGTAATTATCATTTCCTGGAATATGCGTTTTGGACAGCGGAAAATATCTTTCTTCATCCAGAACGAATGACGTCCCGCGGTTTTTTTTGTCACCCACCGACACTGTGATTTAACCGTCTCAATCTGCTCCTCCGTGCACTCCGGCGACCTCGTCTTCTTCCTGCAGACGATTCCTTCCATCTTGAGGGTACGATGGATCAATACGTGGGAGCAGCCATATTTCCGACCGGCGTCACGCAGGCTGGTTGCGTCCTTGTTGTCAAACAGCTTCTTTAACGATGTCTTCCTCTGCTTCGTCATTATCGTCACCGGACGACCACTTCCGACCTTCCGCTCTACGTTCAGGGAACCCAGGATACGATATACCGTACTGACAGGTATATTTTCTTCCTTAAAATGTGCCACCGTGAACTTTTTTCCTTGCTGGAAATGCGTTTCGTAGAACCGTACAATGCGTTCGCGGAGCACGTGATGTTTCGACGCCATCTTTGCTTTGACTAAATTCAAACTAGCAAAACCAAACACGCCTACTGTTTCTAGGGAGCTCAAAGAGAAATTTTCTTGGAGAAAGAAAATTTTACGCTCTTTATTTGAGTTACTGAAAGGTATTGAAAACATTCTAATTTTTTATTTAACACCCGTTATTTATTAGCCGAAAAACTTTTAAGGGATGAATCATCCACGAGGATGATAATCCTGAAAAAAAAACAACAAAAAGCAAAAAACTATTTAATTGAAAAAAAAAAAGATATTGAAGTTGAAAAAATTTAAGCCATAAGCCAATCGACCGATCTATCTATTGCGAGTTTTGAAGACCCTAAATCGTAAATCATATTGATCTAGTAGTAGGTTTTTTTTAAGTCGAGGTTCTTGAGACCGTGAGACCGAATGCACTCAAGCCGAAAGTCACAAGAACGAGGATTTTGAGGCCGTAGATCAATTGATCGGATTTACAGGCCCGGAATAACTAGACACAGAGTTTTCTGATTAAAGGGTTACTAAGCCACAACACTCCGAGTCAGAGGCGCTTAAGGTTACGGTGGCCTCAAGTCAATAATGTTTAGTGTTTAAAGGCGT
Source organism: Uranotaenia lowii (assembly GCF_029784155.1). Lineage (NCBI taxonomy): Eukaryota > Metazoa > Arthropoda > Insecta > Diptera > Culicidae > Uranotaenia > Uranotaenia lowii. The sequence goes on along the minus strand of NC_073692.1, from coordinate 368,755,262 downwards.
AGACTGAGAGTATTTAAAGACTGGATCTCTAAGTCGAAAATTATTTAATGGGTCTTCAGGTTATGGATCATGGAGGATTGTTAAGCTGAGGATCATAAAACCGGGGTTCTTTAAACCAATGTTCTAGAGAGATTGTGCTTTAAACCCGGAGTCATGCCCATCACGTTTAGGCTGAAAGGTCTTCAGATCAAAGTCACGTATCATCAGCTCGAGGGACTTCAGTTCGAGAGAATTTTGGATGAGGGTATTTAAAGCGAATGCCATCAGGTCGAGAATCTTGAGACCAAGCATGGGCCTTGAGACCAAGCTCTGGAGCCTTCAAACAAAATATTTGTTACGCCGTAGATATTAAAGCTGCGGATTTTAATTTGTGAATCTTCATGCCGTAAGTCTGTAGGCCAAGGGTCTTTTAACTGGGTTTTGAAGGTCTTAGAATCGAGGCTATCAAGGCCGAGGATCTTACACTGCAGGGGTTTTTTTAAACCCAAGTGTTCCTTAAACGACAATCTTAAAGATTGTCGTTTCAGTGTCTTCAGGTCGGGGATCTTCAGGTCCAGGGTCTTTAGACCGAGGGTCTTCAGGTCAAGGGTCTTCAGAACGAGCGTCTTTAGACGGAGGGTCTTCAGGTCAGAAGTTTTGAAATTGAGCGTCATCAGGACGAAATTCTTAAGGTCCAGTATCTTTCTGCCGAGGGTCTTTGAAGTTGGGGTTTTTGACCGAAAGTCTTTCGACCAAGTCCATAAACACCAAAATTACTGTGATATGAAGTCTCAAGACCGAAAGTTTTTGGTGGCTTTTAAAACCAAGGATCATCAATTTTGGAGTCCTTGTACTTGAAGTCATCAGGCCATGGGTCTTCTTTAAAGCAATTCTTTGGGCCAACATTTTTGACATTGAAAATTCTATAACTTACATTTATTCAACAGAAATCTCCAAACCCCAACCCCCAAAACCCGAGAACCTTTAGGCCAAGATACATTCGAAGTAAGGTCTTAAATTAAGTTATTTTTTATACGGAATCTACTGGTGTTGATTGTTTTAGACGTTTTCAAATCGGAACGGTATCTCAAAGGTCATAAAACCTAAGTTTATAACCTGAAGTTCTAAGGCTGTTTATCTTCAGATCGTGAGTTTACAGGCCAAATATCTTTAAACAGGGGATGTTTGAGTCTCCGGATGTGGGTCTCCAGGCAACAGACTACAAGCCATGGTCATCTAAACACGTGGATTGACTCTAGGATGGTGGTTCCACCTACTCGTGGTGTAGAGCGGAAACGTGTCTTCAAACCCGGCGATTACAGGTATACGGCTAAGAGAACTACTGCTAAACACACTAGAAGCCGTCGACGGATTCTTGCAAAATCTACGCAGAAGAAGTGATGGAGTTGGGTACCAGTTACCAGTTGTCAGGTGTCGTAGATGTGAGGGTATCACGTGGATCGGATATCATATCTCCGAACTGCCGATCACCGGATCTTAACTCATTTAAGGAGAGTTGCTGATAAGTAGATTCGTAAAGAGTATTGCCTTGGAGAGCAATAGCACAGTTCGAGTTGGGAACTAGACCTGTGGCACCAGGTGGAGTTTATGTCGTAACGGGTACTTATAACATCGTATCATGAGTCGTCTAAGTGACCTCATTGTCCCAGATTAGCAAACTGGTGGGAGTCTGTAGCATGGGTCTATTTAACCCGTGTGTTTAGACCGTTAGCTTTTTGTCAAGGAACTTTTAACCTAGGGTATTGAGGTTTCCAGGCAACGGGTCAGCTGGTCAAGGTTATCTCAGCCCTAGGTTTCAAGACCAAGATATTTCGAACTAGAGTATTCAGGCCAAGGTTCTTTAACTGCTAGTGTGCTACACAACTGGCGGCTGGGTGTGCTGAACGACGGACTTCCTCTTCAGCTACTTGTGATTCCAGGGTTCTTGGCTGCTCCGGGAAATGACTTTGCCCTAACCATTCAGGGCCCTTCCACCAAAGGTCGCATCCCTCTATCTGTTCTGGGTCCATACCACGTGAGATGAGGTCTGCTGGATTCTGCAAGCCAGGAACGTGTCTCCATGGATAGTTTTCGGTAATGGTTTGTATTTTCGCAACACGGTTAGCCACGAATGTTGACCATGTAGACGGGATTGCCTTCAACCACTGAAGAACACACGTTGAATCCGTCCAAAAATGCATGTCGACCTGCATCTTAAGCGCCGCCCGTACCTTGCTGGATAGTTCCGCCGATAAAGGTGCTCCGCAAAGCTCCAGTCTCGAAATGGATTGACATTTCAGCGGTGCCACCTTGGATTTCGATGCTAGTAGACATACGTAGGACTTTCCATCGACGTCGACGCTCCTTATATATGCGCACGCCCCATACGCGCGCTCCGATGCATCCGAAAAGAAATGCAATTCCACCTTGATTGCATTACGAATGATTGCACAACGTTGAATCTTAAGAGCGTTCAGGATAGGTAATTGGTCGTAGAAATTTCGCCACTCTTGTTCTACGTTCACCGGTACAGGATGATCCCAGTCTAATCTGTTACCGTCTTCTTGTAGTCGCCACAAACGCTGCATGAAGATTTTCGCACTAGCTGTTACCGCTCCTACAAGTCCCAGGGGATCGAATAGCATAGCTATGGCTGACAGGATTTTTCGTTTGGATAATCGCTCGTCCATGGGAACTCTTTCAATGTTGAAATTGAACCGAAAGTGATCGGTGCGTGGGAGCCAAACCAATCCGAGGGTCTTTACTGCTGGATCAGGATCTAGATTTATCTCTTCGGTTTGTTGTAGGGCCAGATCTTCCGAATCCACCTCTCTCAAGGCCGCAGCTGAATTGGATGCGAACTTCCTTAGACGAAAACCTCCGCTACTCGTCAACTTGATGAGATCTACACACAACTTGACAGCATCTTCTTCTAGATCCGTACCGGTTATTACATCGTCCATGTAAACGTCCTCCTCCAATGCCTTGGATGCCGCTGGGAATCGATGATGCTCGTCGATGGCTAGTTGTTTCAACGTTCTGGTCGCTAAGAATGGCGCAGGTTTCGTTCCGTACGTAACGGTGGCTAATTCAAAGGTTTCAACTTCCTTCTTGGGGTCAGCTCTCCAAAGGATGCTCTGCCAGGGCATATCCGCTTCATGAATTCCGATCTGTCTGAACATCTTCTCGATATCCGCTACCACCATGATTTGTTTCATCCGACTACGCATAATGAGAGCACGAAGCTCGTCCTGGATTACGGGTCCAACCAATAACGCCTCGTTGAGGGATATGCCGCTGCTACTTTTAGCCGATGCGTCGAACACAACTCGTACCTTGGTGGTTGTGGTAGCCTGCTTTATGACTGGATGATGGGGAAGGTAAAACCGCTTTTCTGGACCCACATCCGCCCTGCGCATGTGTCCAAGCTCCAAGTATTCCTCCATAAAACCGTGGTAGTGTTGACGTAGTTCTGGCTCCTTTTCCAGTCTACGTTCCAGGGATTGAAGTCGACGGTAAGCTATCTCCCGTGACTCGCCAATGGTTGCCAATACCTTTTCGTCCTTTGGTAACGCAACGGTGTATCGCCCATCGGAACTTCTGCACTTGGTTAGAACAAACTGCGCCTCGCAACGTTGTTCTTCCGGGGAATAATTGTTCAGAGACCCTATCTCTTCACATGACCAAAAACGAGTGAGAAGTTCATCCAAATCTACCCTTGCAGCCGTATTGCAAGCGATGCGGGAAGTAGAACCTTGGTTCTCCACGGATCCTGTTACCAACCAACCGAATACTGATTCTATCAGCATTGGTAAACCTTCTCCCAACGGAATTTTAGCATGGCTCGGGAAAAATGAGAAGAAGTGCTGTATTCCTAGCACCATATCCAAGGATTTCGATTTAAAAAATGCCGGGTCGGCTAGCTCCACACCTTGTGGAAACTGCCAAGAGGAAACCGCCACGCTGGTTGTAGGGAGATCCGCTGTGACCTTGGGTAGAAGAAGGAAATCCATCGACCGAGAAAAATTTGATATTCTTGACCTAATAACCGCTGACACTTGATGTTTGACGCTGGTGTTAGATTGGCCAATCCCAAGGACGGAAATGTTCGAACGCCTACGAGACACCTTCATACGTTGACAGAGCCCCTCTGTCATGAAATTGCACTCTGAGCCCGAGTCCAGTAGGGCCCGTGCTTGGAAAACCTTGCCTGTGTCATCTTCCACTAAGACGACCGCTGTAGCTAGCAGCACTGTTGACGAATGATTCCTGGCCATGTTCGATGAAACTGACCCCGAGTTGGCTGCTGGTGTGGTTTGGTTGGGATTTAGAACGGGTGCAAAGGATTGTGTGACGCGATGATTGGTGTTTCCGCCATCGTCTCGAAAGCAGACTAGGGTATGGTGTTTCCCTCTGCATCTGCGACAAACCTGGTTCGATCTGCAATCCGAAGCTTGGTGGCCACGCCGAAAACAGTTTCTGCACAGAGAATTTTGTCGCAGCAGCTTGTCTCGAGCGGAAGCGCTCAACCTCAGGAATGTAGGGCATGTGTACAGCAAGTGGGATTCTGGACAAGCGATGCAACTTCCGGCCATCATCTGGGTTGCGCTGTGGCTCGTTCTGGGAGCGTTGTTTTTCTTCTGCCATTGAAAAACTTCCGGTTTATTCTCGTGCGCCTTAGACGGGAGCGATGCTAGGATCTTCACACGAGTTTGGAGGAACTGAGTAAGATCTGCTACCTTGTCCTGGTCTTGATTAGCGCTATGTTCTTCCCATGCACGACGAGTTGTTGGGTCCAACCTGGAGCACAGCATTTCCAACAACAGGAGGTCCTTGTACTCCTCCGGTTTGACTAACTGGTCCAGGGTCTGCACGACGCGTTCGAACCCTTCCAGTAGTGTCTGGATATCCACGGCCGACTCCTTAGTCACCTTGGGTAATTTAAACAGGTTCCCAATCTGCCTGCGCTTCAACACCTTGCTGTCGTTGTACCTGGCCATTAAGATGTCCCAAGCTACCTGATAATTTGCTCTTGTGAGCGCCAACGGATCGATGAGAGCCCTCGCTTCTCCGGTGAGACAGCCCTTCAGGTAGTGGAACTTCTCAACCTCCGGTAAGTCCGCCTTGGTGTGGATCAGGGATAGATACAGGTCTCGGAAGCTCAGCCACTGGTCGATGTCGCCGTCAAACGTTTGCAGTTTGATCTGCGGTAGCCTTACATGCTCGATGGTCGGTTGAATCGATGAGTCCATAATTCTGGTAGAATGCAAAACGCTGCTATTGACCTCCAACTCCTTTATGCGTTCCAACATGGATGCCTTCGTGTTGTAGTATTTGGTGGTGAAGTCCTGGCGTATATTCGAACAAGTGGCCTCCTTCGATGAATATTCCTCGTGCATTTCAACCTCAATCAGCGCGTCGTTGATTCGATCCCACAATTCGTTGAGCTTCTCCAGCCGAACATGGATTTGTTGGGCTGAAGAAACCTCCCCCAGAGTGCTCGCGAAAGTGGTTATGGACTTAAACATCTCCATCAACGCCTTCACCTTTGTCTGGAGATTTCGGAGTGGTGGATTCCTCGAAGACGAACTCGTGGTGGCAGCCGTTGCCATGGTTGCGGTTTACACACAAGGATTCACAGTAGAAAAATCACGTCGTTAGAATTCAATTCTTATTCAAGCTTCGGCAAGGAACATATACTCTGTAGAGCTTAACTTACTTTAAAAAACTTAAAGCTGTGCCCCTCTACAGGATAGCTCCTTCAAATCCAGAATTGAATGGTAATTCGCAAGATGATTTTATGGCTGGTATTATGCTTCGGAAAACGTGGTTGAATACGCGTGTAGGTTGTTGCAGGACTCGGTATCAATCAGATAAGTGGGGTTGCGGGCGAGAATACAATTTTTGTTGTAGTTTACAATTTCAATCTAGCTTCGGCAAAGGACATATACTCTGTAGAGCTTAACTTACTTTAAAGAAATAAAAGCTGCACACCTCTACAGGTACGGAATTCCAAAGATCGATAATTTGCTTCCAATATGCGTAGGATTATAAATGCGCCTCGGATAGCTCGATCAAATATTGCGCCTCGGGTTTTATTATTTTCGCTCGGACTCAGTTCGATCAGATTTACGAGATGGTAGGCAGGATAAAAATTTTTGTAGTATTTACTCTTGTAATAAAGCTTCGGCAGGACGTGTACTATTTGGTTCTACTAACCTCACCGAAAAATAAGTTGCGCTGAATACTTTCAAAATAACAAGAGTACCAAATTTTGTTGAACGGTGTACTCTAATGCAGGCCAGTGCAATACACTCGGAAGAATGCACTTGTGGGCACCTTTGCTCACAAAAACTTCCTTCCGATTTCGAACATCAACTCAATATCGATTGACGAAGATTGACGACGTTCCACGCCTCAAACAGTTGTGTTCGTGAGATTATATTGGTGCGATTCAGTATCGGGTGACATCCAGCATCGGCTGGTTGTTTATAAAACGGGTCGGAGATAAATGCCACTAACCTGACCGAACGTGGCCGTGTTCGGGAAAAAAACCGTCGGTTTCGATTGTTTCGGTAATCCGGGCGTGTGGTGTCGTGCTCAAGAACGGGGCTGGCTGGAATATCTTTTGGCTGCGGTGAGTATCACGGGAGGCTCAACTTGAGCTCGACCGTGAAAATAACGATGGCGACCTTTCGCCTGGTGATAGTGGTGACCGTGACCTTCAAATCACGGATAGTGAGGGGGCCAAAACTCGATGTGTTTTCCGGGTAAGTCGATTCAGTGTAGATAGTAGAGCCAGTAGATTCAATTTCCGATGATAGCAGCGGAAAATGTTGAGAAATTAACCGCCGGGATGGTTAATTTATGGGCTTGGTGAATGGGCTTATTGGCTGGGCAGTGATGACGTCACCCTTGACGTCGGTTTGAAGTTCTAGGTTCTGTGGCGATCAATGACGTCACTGATGCGTCGGTAGTGGTGATTACTTCGCCGATCTCGGTGATGGTGATCGCTTCGCTGATATCGGTGTTGGTGATCACTCCGCTGACTTCAGTGGTGGTGATCTTGCACGGTCGATGTTGTACCAATGTGAATGTGAGCTGGATGATGACTCTTACCAACACGAGCTCGGGGATGTTTACCAATAGAAACGAGAGTGGGATGTAGTAAACAGAAAGGAGGTCCACGCATCAACTGGACATAAACTGTAAGTGTAATTTATTTACCTGGACAACCAGTTAAATCCGCCTGAAATCCAGTCTAGTTGATGCCGGTGTGAAACTCGAAACCAATCGAATTCCGAATGTGTCCAAACAAATTCTGCTAAACGCAGCGTTCTCAGGAAACGGGGCGATAGCTTGAAGTGTTGGTGGGGTCCGGTGTTTGGTGAGCTCGTGGAATAGCCAACTCACCCGTGGGTTGCTTGCATCAGTGCGCGAAATGATGATGGTGATGATGATTGTGAGCCAACAAGTGGTTGATTGATGACCGGTTTTCTGTTGTCTTGGCGATGTGCAATGGCGAATGCAGAAGAAATTGCTTACTTGGGGAACGGCAGCTGGTGATCCGGTTCGATTGGACCAAAATGTTGGGGTGTGGTCCAAGCCCTTGCTTGAACCTGAGTGGACTGTATGTGGGGGGGTTCCTTCCTTTAGACCGTGGGTACCTTGGGTTGGTCGATTCCGTGGGGAGTAGCCTGGGTGATCCTTTATTGTGATAGCAATTTCTTCTGCCGCGGTAAGTAAGAACTCCGAACTAGTTTTCACATAAGTACAACAGTTTATTTAACAAACTACAACTTTATTTGGGTTCAAACACATTCTACATAAAACAACTTTTATTACTCGAATACTACATCTAACATATATTCTCTAAAGTAGTAAGTGGGTCGATACGACTAGTTCTACCGGCAATTCTGAACAAAGTGATACAATTTATCTTGAGAAAATGGTGATTTTTGATGCCGTTTTTCTTGGTTTAGTTCTTATATCTAAGTGCTGGAAACATCAGCTGTTTCGCTCTTCTTTCTGAGGATCCTTTGGAGAGCTGACCCCAAGAAGGAAGTTGAAACCTTTGAATTAGCCACCGTTACGTACGGAACGAAACCTGCGCCATTCTTAGCGACCAGAACGTTGAAACAACTAGCCATCGACGAGCATCATCGATTCCCAGCGGCATCCAAGGCATTGGAGGAGGACGTTTACATGGACGATGTAATAACCGGTACGGATCTAGAAGAAGATGCTGTCAAGTTGTGTGTAGATCTCATCAAGTTGACGAGTAGCGGAGGTTTTCGTCTAAGGAAGTTCGCATCCAATTCAGCTGCGGTCTTGAGAGAGGTGGATTCGGAAGATCTGGCCCTACAACAAACCGAAGAGATAAATCTAGATCCTGATCCAGCAGTAAAGACCCTCGGATTGGTTTGGCTCCCACGCACCGATCACTTTCGGTTCAATTTCAACATTGAAAGAGTTCCCATGGACGAGCGATTATCCAAACGAAAAATCCTGTCAGCCATAGCTATGCTATTCGATCCCCTGGGACTTGTAGGAGCGGTAACAGCTAGTGCGAAAATCTTCATGCAGCGTTTGTGGCGACTACAAGAAGACGGTAACAGATTAGACTGGGATCATCCTGTACCGGTGAACGTAGAACAAGAGTGGCGAAATTTCTACGACCAATTACCTATCCTGAACGCTCTTAAGATTCAACGTTGTGCAATCATTCGTAATGCAATCAAGGTGGAATTGCATTTCTTTTCGGATGCATCGGAGCGCGCGTATGGGGCGTGCGCATATATAAGGAGCGTCGACGTCGATGGAAAGTCCTACGTATGTCTACTAGCATCGAAATCCAAGGTGGCACCGCTGAAATGTCAATCCATTTCGAGACTGGAGCTTTGCGGAGCACCTTTATCGGCGGAACTATCCAGCAAGGTACGGGCGGCGCTTAAGATGCAGGTCGACATGCATTTTTGGACGGATTCAACGTGTGTTCTTCAGTGGTTGAAGGCAATCCCGTCTACATGGTCAACATTCGTGGCTAACCGTGTTGCGAAAATACAAACCATTACCGAAAACTATCCATGGAGACACGTTCCTGGCTTGCAGAATCCAGCAGACCTCATCTCACGTGGTATGGACCCAGAACAGATAGAGGGATGCGACCTTTGGTGGAAGGGCCCTGAATGGTTAGGGCAAAGTCATTTCCCGGAGCAGCCAAGAACCCTGGAATCACAAGTAGCTGAAGAGGAAGTCCGTCGTTCAGCACACCCAGCCGCCAGTTGTGTAGCACATTTTGGAGAAGAGTATGTGCTAAAATTCTCGTCCTTCACTAAACTTATACGCAGCACCGCATACTGGATGCGATTTATGCGTATACTGAGAAAGTCCGAAGACAACCGCAGCAGTTTACTGACCGTAGAAGAGTTGAGAGATGCAGAGTTTGCAATTATTCGTCGTATCCAACAAGAGTCTTTCCCTAATGAGTGGAAGGCTTTAACGAAGAAAGAAGCTGTTCATCGAAGTTCACCGCTGAGATGGTTCACGCCACACATATCATCGGACGGCCTAATTCGTGTTGGAGGAAGATTAGGCAGATCACTGGAATCGGAAGATACGAAGCACCCGATTGTGCTTCCAGCAAAACACCCGTTCACTACGATGATATACGAATATTACCATATCAAGCTTCTACACGCCGGTTCTCAACTACTTCTTAGTACAGTTAGGCTGAAGTATTGGCCTCTTGGAGGCAGAAATATACCGCGACAAGTTGTCCATAAATGTATGAAATGCTTCCGCTCTAAACCAAATCCAATTGAGCAATTTATGGGTGAGTTACCCCAAGCACGCGTGACAGTAGCTCGAGCCTTTTCAAGGACAGGCGTCGATTATTTCGGACCGATATATGTTCGTCAAGCTCCCAGAAGACCAGCGGTCAAAGCTTATGTGTCGGTTTTCATCTGCCTTTGTACGAAAGCGGTTCATCTAGAACTTGTATCCGACTTGTCAACGGATCGTTTCCTTCAAGCCTTACGGCGGTTCATCGGGAGAAGAGGCTACTGTTCCGATATCTATTCGGACAATGGAACGAATTTCGTCGGAGCACGAAGCTACCTTCGAGAGCTACTAAAGTTGCAACGCAGTGATCAACATAAAGAAGCAGTTTCGAAGGAGTGCGCCAACAACCATATCCAATGGCACTTCATACCACCAGCCGCGCCCCATTTCGGAGGACTTTGGGAAGCAGCGGTCAGGTCAGCCAAAAAACATCTCCTGAAGGTTCTAGGGGAAAATCCTATCCCGTTCGAAGACATGACTACGCTCTTAGTACAGGTGGAAAATTGTCTCAACTCGAGACCAATCACAGCTTTAACAGATGATCCTGACAACCTCGAACCCCTTACACCAGGACATTTCCTTATCGGAGAACCATTTCAACAACTGCCTGACAGAAGTTACCGTGAAGTACCCATGAACAGATTGAATCAGAGTCAGACATTGCAGAAGCGGCTTCAACACTTTTGGGATCGTTGGAGAGTTGAGTACTTGACACAACTTCAGGGGCGATTTAAAAGATGGAAGAAGCCGATCGATGTTGAAGCTGGACAGTTGGTGATCATCAAAGAGGATAATTTGCCGCCAAGTCGTTGGAAGATGGGCAGAATAGAACAAGTTCATCCTGGAGCTGATGGAGTCGTGAGGGTGGTAACCTTGAAAACAGCATCAGGACCGTCTACGCGACCGGTAGAAAAACTTTGTTTTTTGCCAGCAGCATCTCAACCAGAATACAATCAAGCTTAGTTTTTCGGAGATTCAGAACGATCAGTTGCACCCACCCTTGTGTTCGCGAGATTCTTTTCTTTATTTTTAGGTTCAGAAATTCGAGCGATTTCAGGATGGGCCGGGATGTTGATGTACCACACTAAGCGCGATGTTATTATGTTAAACCCACGAAGCAAAGGATCCTCAGAAAGAAGAGCGAAACAGCTGATGTTTCCAGCACTTAGATATAAGAACTAAACCAAGAAAAACGGCATCAAAAATCACCATTTTCTCAAGATAAATTGTATCACTTTGTTCAGAATTGCCGGTAGAACTAGTCGTATCGACCCACTTACTACTTTAGAGAATATATGTTAGATGTAGTATTCGAGTAATAAAAGTTGTTTTATGTAGAATGTGTTTGAACCCAAATAAAGTTGTAGTTTGTTAAATAAACTGTTGTACTTATGTGAAAACTAGTTCGGAGTTCTTACTTACCGCGGCAGAAGAAATTGCTATCACAATAAAGGATCACCCAGGCTACTCCCCACGGAATCGACCAACCCAAGGTACCCACGGTCTAAAGGAAGGAACCCCCCCACATACAGTCCACTCAGGTTCAAGCAAGGGCTTGGACCACACCCCAACAGCTAGTCTGTAGTCCTATATCTTAAACCAGTGTTTTCAGATTGTAGATTTTCAAGTTGTGGAACTTCGAGCCGGGAATCTGCAAAGCGAGTTTTTGGGCCACGAGTCAGAAGAAAGAGAGTCCTTTGATCTAGATTGATTCAACCGAAGTCTTCAAAGTTCAAGATCGAAGGCCGACAGTCTTTAGGAAGACTCTTGGCCTGAAGACTTCCGAATCCTTGGATCAAAGGACTTTAAACCTTGGTAGATCATTTCGAAGTCTGTAGGCCTGTGATCTTCAAATTAAGAGTCCTCAAGTCAAAGAGGTTATGGCCAATCACATCGATCAAATTTTCATCCCGTAACATCGTATTATGAACCGTCTAAGTGACCCCGTTGACCCAGATTGGCAAACTGGGGGGAGAACGTGAGTTTTTGGTCGAGGATCTTTAAACTTAAGGTATTGGGGTCTTTAGACAACGGATTAACAGGTCAAGGTTATCTCAGCCCGTGGTTTCAAGACCAAGATATATCGAACTAGAGTCTTCTGGCCAAGGTTCTTTAACCGCTAGTCTGTAGTCCTATATCTTAAACCAGTGTTTTTAGACGGTAGATTTTCAAGTTGTGGAACCTAGAGCAGGGAATCTTATGACCTAGATGGATCCAACCAAACTCTGCAAGATTCAAGGTCGAAGCCTCCGCCTTGAGGATGAGGGATTCGGAAGTCTTCATGCCTAAAGTCATTAAACCAAAGGACTTGAAACCTTGGTAGATCATGTGGAACTTTTCAGGCCTGTGATCTTCGAATTGAGGGTGCCCAAGTCAAAGAGGTTATGGCCAATCACATCGATCAAATTTTCATCCCGTAGCATCGTATCATGAGTCGTCTAAGTGACCCCATTGATCCTGATTAGAACTGGGGGAGAGTCGGTAGCCTGGGTCTATTAAACTCGTGTGTTTAAACCGTGAGCTTTTGGTCGACGATCTTTAAACTTAGGGTATTGAGGTCTTTAGGCAACGGATCAACAGGTCAAGGTCATTTCAGCCCATGGTTATCGAACTGGAGTCTTCAAGCCAGTGTTTTTAGATTTTTAAGTTATGGAACTTCGAGCCGGGAATCTTCAAAGCGAGAGTGTTTGATAAACGCGTCAGAAGAAAGAAAGTCTTATGATCTAGATTGATAAAACTGAACCCTTCAGGTTCAAGGTCGAAGGTCGACAGTGTTAAGGATGAGGAATTCTGAAGTCTTCAGGCCAAGAGTCTAAGGAGTACCAATCGAAACGCCAGCGGATAATTGTATAAACTTATATTTATTACGGAAGGCAAAAGTAAACAACGCAATGTGCGCCACTAAATCTCCAAGCCGAGTCGTGAGAATTTAGTTCTCTCCGTTGTCGCAAGATGTCATCTTTGGATGCAGTACAGGTTCCATAACTAGCGTACCGCATCACTCCCCCTTCCTAGAAAGATCCTTGACCTGAAACCGAACGTGACGTCCGCTTCTAGTTATTCGATCAGCCAGGCGCTCCAAATCACGCATACAGTATGCCGGTTTGACACGGTCGACTGATACCGTAGAGGGTTTGCCCTTGATGTTGATGGTGATTGTCTTGTCGTTTCGTGAGACAACTTCGTAGGGTCCTGTGAAGGGAGGTTCCAGAGCTGCTTTTACTCGGTCGGTCCTTAAGTACACGTGTGAGCAGCTGTCCAAGTCTTTAGGAACAAACACGTGTCGCTTTGTATCGTTATTAGAAACAGGACGTGGAATTAGAGAATTCATTTTTTCTCTAAGATTATCAACAAACGAATCGGATCTGCCTGAGATCGTACGTTTTTCCATCATCGCACCAGGTATACGAAGAGTAGTACCGTACAGCATTTCCGAAGCAGATGATTCTCCGCGAATCGCTGTTCTCAATCCAAGAAGAACAAGTGGTAATGCATCTGTCCAAGCTGCTTTGTATGATTTGAGACCTGTTTTCAGGGGTCTGTGCCAGCATTCGATTAAGCCATTGGCTTGGGGATGGTACGGCGTTGTATGTATTCGTTCTAATCCTAATAGAAGGGACAATTCTTTCATGAGCTGTGATTCGAATTGTCTTCCTTGATCCGAAGTCGATATCTCAGGAGTTCCAAATCTGGCCACCCAGGTTTCTACAAATACTCTAGCTACGGTTTCGGCTGTTATATCGGGCATAGCTACAGCTTCTGGCCATCTACTGAAGCGATCGATCATGGTAAGGATGTAGCGCATTCCGTTCGATATTGGCAAAGGACCTACGATGTCTATGTGGACGTGCTCGAACCTTTCGTCGGGAAGTTGTATTTTGGCTGGTTGCGATTTGGTATATCTAGTAACCTTGTTCTTTTGACACTCTTCGCAAGCGCGTACCCATTTCGAGATATCTTTGTTAACTCCAGGCCAAACGTAATTTTTTAAAATCTGCACTTGTGTTGCCTTGATTCCAGAATGGGCTACTCCGTGAATTAGATCGAAAATAATTTTTTGGTAGGATTGAGGAACACAAACTCTCGACTTACCGCCTTGAAATTGGCAAAGAAGCTCTATCCCTGATCGAGGATTTCGTAATTTTCGGATATCAGGATTAGACTTCTGCCAAGCTTGTAATTGTTGGTCCTGTTCTTGCTGTATCGCGAAGTCGCAATAATCGATGTTCGGTGGTATACAAACTGCTTCGATTCTAGAAAAGACGTCTGCAGGAATATTATCAGCCCCGGCAACATGTAGGATTTCAGTAGTGTATTCGCTGACGTAGTTAAGAAGCCTCTGCTGACGCGGTGTTGGCTTGTTCGGATCCTGTTTAAAAGCAAACGTAAGTGGCTTATGGTCGGTGAAAATTATCAGATTGCGCCCTTCTATCTCATCCTTGAAATGTTTCACACCAAGGTATATTGCCAGTAATTCCCTATCGTAAGTCGAATATCGTTTTTCTCGTTCGCTGAATTTGACAGAAAAATATCCAAGCGGTTTCCATGTATCATGAGAAAGTTGTTGCAAAACTGCGCCTGCTGCCAAATCGGATGCATCTACCATCAATGAAAGCTGGGCTTCCGAGTCGTAATAATCTAAGGCAGTAGCTTCTATCAGGGAATTTTTACACTCGCGGAATGCTTTTTCAGCTTCTTCCGTCCATGCAATTGGTGTCTTGTCATTCTTCTTGTTTGACGATATCAGCTTTCGCAAGGGTAATTGAGTTTCGGCTGCATGTGGGAGAAAGCGACGGTAGTAATTAGTTAAAGCGAGAAAACGTCTCAGCTCTTGCACTGTGTTCGGTCTAGGGAAATCTGCGACAGCAGAAACTTTTTCTGGAACGGTTTTGCAGCCCTCTTTCGTAATAAGCTGTCCCACAAATCGCACTTCTTGCTTGCCAAGTTGACATTTGTTAGCATTAATTTGAAGTCCATTTTCCCTCAACTTTTGAAAGACTTGCCTCAGATGATCTTTGTGCTCTTCCATGGATGAAGACGCGATGAGTAAGTCATCCAGATATCCAACTACAAATGGCAAATCGAAGAAAATGTTGTTGATGAATCGTTGAAAGGTTTGACCTGAATTCTTAAGCCCAGGTGGCATCACGAGAAACTCATATAGACCTAGCGGCGTGATTATTGCTGTTTTCTCGACATCGTTTTCGTGCATCGGGATCTGGTAATATGCTCGCTCCAAGTCGATAACAGAGAATATGTTTTTACTGCGAAGAGTTTGACAAATGTCATAAATATGTGGCAGAGGGTACCGATCGCTTAACGTAGAGTCATTTAGATTTTTATAATCACCTACTAATCTAAATTTCACAATACCATTCTGCAAGGTCTTTTGTGCTAGATGTACTGGGCTAGAATACGGGCTTTTTGATGGTCGAATGTATCCTAGTTCCATGAAGAGCTTTAGTTCTTTACGCAGCGCCTCCAGCTTATGCAAAGGAAGTCTCCGAAATTTGGCATGACATGGAGGGCCTTTGACATGGATGGTGTGTTTGACGCTGTGTCGGACTTCTTGATTAGGCAGACGTGGTCTTGTGACGTCGGAAAACTCGCTTAATAAACCGCCAAAATTATCGCTGCAGTTAAAGGTTTTCAGGCCGAACACTCCGTCTAGAATTAAATTAACTTGTCCGTGTGCTTTTAAATTTGTTTTTTTATCGACTAAGCACTCACCTCGTAAATCCACCATCAGGTCGTAGAACTTTAAAAAATCTGCGCCTAGAATAGGTGACGTGACGTCAGCTATGGTAAATCGCCAGGGAAAATCTCTACGCAACCCGAAAGTTGGCTTGTAGATTTCGGTGCCGTACGTTGAGATGCGGGAGCCGTTGGCAGCGTACAAATTCAGGCCTGTAGATGGTTTTGCCTTTTGACTTAGCGAGCACGGCAGAACGGACAGATCTGCGCCAGTGTCGACCAGAAATCTGTAGTTTGTTGCTGGATCGTGGATGATAAGGCGGGATTGATTAAAACTGCTGCATTCGCCCACCGTCGGTTGCAGCTGTACTAGTTTTTTGATTGAAACTGACAGGGCTGACGACAGCTTCTAGCATTTGGACCGAACCTTCGATGATAAAAACAATAGCGATGATCACCGGAGTTACTTCGGGAGTTTCGCTGGTTGCTGAAATGTCTGGTACGAGATCTGCTGCGGTCTTGACGTAAAGTTGAAATTTCCATTGATAATGCCGAAATTTGTTCACGTAGCTCTGACAACTCAGATTGGCTGCTCCTACTTTCGTCGATAGCTGCAGAAGATGTATAACGAGTTTTCGCGATGTCTGCAAGCTTATCCGCCTGTTCAGCTAGTTGTGACAGCTGCAGAGTTTCCTCGGAAATTTTGAGCACGGCTTGTGTTGTTTCCGGAAGCTGTTGTAGCCATAGGGACTTCAGAATTTTTTCATCCGTAATGAAGTTTCTGGCTAGATCTCGCATTTCCCGTAGTAGCTGAGATGGCTTGCGGTCGCCTAATTCACATCCTCTTAGGAGCTGCTGTATTCGGTTTTGCTCGCTGACGCTGTACTCCTTAAGGATCCTTTCCTTGACGGTGGTGTATTTATCAACTGCCGGCGGGTCCCGGATTATATCCGAGCAGCACGCAAGTATCTCCGAATCAATTGCTGATAGAACATGGAAATACCTGGTGTCTTCCTGGATGATGCCAGCTAAAGTAAACTGAGCTTCCACTTGGGCGAACCAAAGAGCTGGATCGCGTTTCCAGAAAGGGCCGATTTTGATTCCAACTCGATTAATCGCGCTGACTGGCGGCGCTTGTGAAGTAGATGCTTGTGCTGCCTGGAGCTCTGCTTGCAGCCGGATGATTTCGTCCTTCAGGCGCTGATTATCCGTCATCGTTGAGCTTTGGGCGCCTCGGCAGTGGATTTTATGTGTAGAATTCAGGTTATGTTGCCTTGAAGAGAGACATAAAAATTCGACACACAGCCAATTGCGCCCAAGTGTATAAATTTATGTGTTTTCTTACCCACTGTGTGGTGTATCAATTCCTCCGTTGAATTCCTATCGTCGGGGTCACCAATAAGGAGTACCAATCGAAACGCCAGCGGATAATTGTATAAACTTATATTTATTACGGAAGGCAAAAGTAAACAACGCAATGTGCGCCACTAAATCTCCAAGCCGAGTCGTGAGAATTTAGTTCTCTCCGTTGTCGCAAGATGTCATCTTTGGATGCAGTACAGGTTCCATAACTAGCGTACCGCAAGTCTTTAGACCAAAGGACTGTACACCTTGGTAGATCATTCGAAGTCTTTAGGCCTGTGATCTTCAAATTGAGGGTCCTCAAGTCAAAGAGGTTATGGCCAATCACATCGATCAAATTTTCATCCCGTAACATCGTATCGTATCGTCTAAGTGACCTCATTGACCCAGATTGGCAAACTGGGGGGAGTCTGTAGCCTGGGTCTATTAAACCCGTGTGTTTAGACCGTGAGCTTTTTGGACAAGAATCTTTAAACCTAGAGTATTAAGGTCTTCAGGCAACGGATCAAGGTCAAGGTTATCTCAGCCTGATATATTGAACTAGAGTCTTCTGGCCAAGGTTCTTTAACCGCTAGTCTGTAGTCCTATATCTTAAACCAGTGTTTTTAGGCCGTAGACTTTCAAGTTGTGGAACTTCGAGCCTGGAATCTTATGACCTAGATTGATCCAACCGAACTCTTCAAGGTTTAAGGTTGAAGGTCGCCGTCTTGAAGATAAGGGATTCGGAAGTCTTCAGGCTAAGAGTCTTTAAACCAAAGGACTTCAAACCTTGGTAGATCATTTCAAAGCCTTCAGGCATGTGATCTCCAAATTGAGGGTCCTCGAGTCAAAGAGGTTATGGCCAATCACATCGATCAAATTTACACCCCGTGTAATAGAGAGAAATGCTTCAAATCTGCATCGCTACTCTTCATCCAGAACCAAAACAATCAAACATCAAAAGCTTCTTAAAACTATAAAAAAGCTTATCTCGGTGCGAAAGTACAAACTTCTCAACACCATCTTGTGTCCCCCATTAACCGAGGGCAGGAAAAAAAGCCACTCCACTAACTGCAAATGAGTCATTTCGGCGAAATGGTTTTTTCATGCACACATAAACTGATTACTGTGAGACGAAAGAGAAAAAAAAATGCCGAAGCAAACAACAACAACACCCAGCAAATCGCAGATAAGAACCACACAATTTTACGAATGGTTGTCGTCGACGTTCGTAAGTAAGCCCGATGTTTTTGGTAAAACTAAAGTGAAACTGACGCGATGACAACCACATTTCATCACTTTACGAGTTGAAAGAAAGTGTCACACAAAAAGTCGTTAACCAAAAATCCATGTCCTTGACTTTGTGTACACGCGCATAAAAGCCTTGTTATGTTTTGATGATGATGATGCTTTCCGGCAAGAAAACACAAAAGACTTTTCTTGTTTTACGTTTTGTTTTTGTTTTCGCTTCGTCTCTTCTGAAAGTTATGTAAATAGTAGGTAAGTGCGTTCATCTTTTGTTTTGATTTTACATTCGCACAAGAACTTGAGAGAGTTGTTTACACTCCTAACCCCTTTCCTACCTTCTTTTTCTCAGTTATAAAAAAGTACATGAAAAAGGTTTATGCTGTTACTTAAAAAGTTTCAATCTGCGAGTGCGCGCGCGCTTTTTTTTATGTTTTCGTCTTGCTATGCTGATGATGATGATTTTGACATTAGGCATTTGGGCTTTGTCTTTCAGGTTTCGCAATAGTCGGAAGTCGTCAGCCGGCGTCAGGCGGGGTCTTATCGCACTCGAGATTTCGTTCGAGTGCAAGCGATTATGAATCTGTTGAAATGTTGTTGAATGCTGTTGTTGGCAATTATGCTTTCCCGAACACAATGGCCAGACCTGCATTTCTACCTAGCTAGGAACTGAATGATACGAGTAACTTATTATGTATTACTCAATCACTTTTATTGTTATCATAAGCTGGCAATAGTTGGTGAATCAAATTTAGACAAAGCGGTTATAAAATAAAAGGGTAAGTAAATTGCTTGGTGCGTAAAAATCTGATGAAATTGACTCTCCATTAATCAAACAATTTGGTTAATTTAGCGATTTTTTTAAATTTGTTTTCAAATTGTAATCTTATTTTATTCTCATTTAATTTAAACCTCTTCAATATTTCTATACTTTTCTATTTAAATTTTTCTCTCAATATTTATTATTAAATTTTATCCTATTTACAGAAAATTCATCAAAATTATTTTGTCAAAGTTATCCTTATTTTGTTCCTTATTCGTCAGTTTTCAAATGTTATTTATTAGTTTTGAAAAATCTAGGAAGTTTCAATATTTTGACAATCGTGTTATTTTGGAAGTAACTTCAAATGTACTCTAATGCGTAGTAAAATTATATTTTGTTTATGGTATGCATGATCTGTGTTAAGTGCTAAACTTTGCCCCAAATTTGCCCCGAGTCAGTCTCAATTTTGTTTCTACTTCTTCCGATATTAACCCAGTTTTGTTTCGATTCTGGTACAAATTTTGTCTTGAATCTGTCCCTATTTGTAATCTTAGGGCATCCTCATTTTCAAGTTTTGGTTTCTTGATTTTTGTTGAGTTTTTTTGGATTTTTACAAAATTAGTCCAGATTTTGCCCGGAATTTTTGTCGACAATTCCAATGCCCTGATTTTGCCAGATATTTAATTAAATTGCTCGAATTCGTTTGGCCCGGATATGTAGAGAAAAAAAAAATGGTAACCATAATCATGAATTTAGACTCAATGATGGTTAATTCTATGAATTTTATCTCTCTTTCCTATAATTTCGTTTCTCAATTTAATCTTAATTTTGTCCCCTACTTTTATTCTCATTTTATCTCTTTATTCACTCAGCTTTACCATAATTCTGATTCAAATTTGCCTTTTTGTAATTTGTGATAGTATTTGCATCTTCGAACAAACAGAATACACATTCTTGAATGAAACTGTTTTTGTCCACGTGAAATTTTGTATTATATCTCGGCAGGAACCGATCACTTAATCGAATCCGTTGGATTCAATTTGAAGGTTAGCAAACGATGCAAATCTATCGAACGTCTATGGTGAGACCCCGGAGGCCACGTTCATCTTAGTTCAGAGGTTTAAACTGAATCGCAATAAACAAATCAAAATGTCTTAGTTAAATAGAAAGATTTTCAAAATCATCAATTTTAAAGATTTTTGTCACCTTCCGAACACAAAAATATAATGAAAATTTTTCTTTTAAGACACTTTGAAATTTTAATCTTGAAGCAAAAAAGAACTAGAAACGAAAAAAAACTGGCAGAGGGTCAATGGCGCTGAAGGCGTTCCACGTTAAACGATGACTTAGGCGATGGCTATTCGCATTAGGTATACGAGAAAAACGAGAAGTTCCCTCCATTTCTTTGATTCGGGTTGTTTGAGGTTGCACGGTTCAGGATTGATTCAATTGCTTTCTTTTTACTATAGGCGGTTCATGAGACTGGGTCGATTTTTAATAATATTTTTTGCAACAAAGTCCTGATAAGATAAGGTTGCCAGTTTTTTTTTCAGAACGTGTCCGGGCCGGAAAAATCTGTGCTGTTTTATCTACAAACCTGAGAAAATCCAGGCATTTGATTTAAAAAAATTTATCCTAAAATCCAGGCAATATCCGAAGAAATTTGTCATTTTTGTAATTTTTGTAATTTTTGTCATTTTTGACATTTTTCTAATTTTTCATTAATTGTCATTTTTGTCACTTTTGTCATTTTTATCATTTCTGCCATTTTTGTCATTTTTGTCATTTTTGCCATTTTCGTCATTTTTGTCCTTTATGTAGTTTTTGTAGTTTTGGTAATTTTGGTAATTTTGGTCATTTTTGTCAATTTTGTCATTTTTGTCAATTTTGTCATTTTTGTCGTTTTTGTCATTTTTGTCCTTTTTATATTTTTGTCATTTTTGTAATTTATGTCATTTTTGTCATTTTTGTCATTTTCGACTTTTTGTCATTTTTTTCTTTTTCTCATTTTTGTCTTATTTGTCACATTTGTCATTTTTGTCATTTTGTCATTTTGGTCATTTTTGTCATTGTTGTCATTTTGTGTAATTTTTGTAATTTATGTAATTTTGTCATTTTTGTCATTTTTGTCAATTTTGTCAATTTTGTCATATTTGTTTTATTTGCCATTTTTGTCACTTTTGTCACTTTTGTCACTTTTGTCATTTTTGTCGTTTATGTCATTCTTGTCGTTTATGTCATTCTTGTCATTCTTGTCATTCTTGTCATTCTTGTAATTTTTGTCATTTTTGTCAATTCGTCATTTTTGTGATTTTTGTCATTTTTGTCATTTTGGCAATTTTTTTAAATCTTTTTTTTTAAGAAATTGAGAGTGAGTTCTCCAGTTTGTAACTTAAGGATTTTTTTATTGAAATCTAAATCAACAATACACCCCCTCATGAGCCAATTCTTCCTACGGTAAGGTTGCCAGAATTTATTTAGCACGTATCAAATACGGGATATTTTATCTAAAAATGTAGCAAAATTCGGGCATTATATTTCAAAATTGTACACTAAAATTCAGGATATTTCCGGGCAAATTTGGTCAAAACTTAGGAATTACTCATCAAAATCAAGAAAAAATCATCAAAATTTATTAGCAGATATCAAATTGTCTTTTAGGCTTTCGAAAATCTTTTGCGCAAGTTTCATAAAAATAAACATGAAAATTTTTATGAAACTTGCTCAAAAAATTTCGTTAAGTTGAGGAAAAGTTCAGTCCGTCTCGGTTGCCCAGATTTAATTGAAAGAAATCTTGGATAATGCCCGGTTTTATTCACTTTATTTGACAAATCAATCAAAAAACAATTGTGTTTTCCATGCGTCCAAAACGAAATTTAGTGAGCAAGTTTTATGAAAATAATCATGAAAGTTTTTTTGGAAGCCTAAAACACGATTAAAAATTTGCCTTTGAGTTTTGATCAAAAGACATTTTTTTAAAAGATTTTTTCTTGATTTTCGTTGAGTTTGTCCTGGGTTTTGGTCAAATTTGCTCGGATATTGCCCGGATTTTTAGTCTTTTTTTTAAATCAAAAGCCCAAGTTTTGCCAGGTTTTTAGATAAAATATCCCAGATTTGTCCGGCCCGCATACGTGCTGAAAAAATCTGGCAACCTTAGACTACGAAGAAACTATTCGATTCTATGAATCGACCCGGCTTAATAGCTGAAATGTTAAGCCAAATAGCCAAATTAACCTTAGGTCCCGATCAAGTAAGACTGGTCAATACAATGAGATCGTACCTTTTTTGGCCCGATTGAATTGGCCAGGTTAATCCGACGATTCAACTGGGTAAATTGTGTGATGAAGCCATTTGAACGATAGGGGTCGGCTACAATAAATGAATGGAATAGATGAATGAAAGGTGTCGAAAGGGGGCAAACACAAAAAGGGGAAGCGATTTCGGTAAGCGAAATGAATTTACTGGTAATCGATTGTTTGTATTTGCAGAGAGTGATCTTTAAATATTGCAGTAATAAAACTGTGATGGAATCCTATGAAGAGGGGAGAGATTTTTGAAAAATTATTTTTTTTCATCATCTTGATACTTCTTTTTCAAGGACGAAAAATGCTTTTTCGAATAATTTTCACTTAAGAGAAAACCCTGCATAAAATCGACCAAATCCAGAGAGAAACAAAAAAAAACAGAAAAACCTGCGAAGTAAAGTTTCAATTTATCATTCTTGGATGAAGTTATGCAGGTGAAAATGAATGAAAAACCTCGCGACCAGACATTTTGACACCACAAGATAGTTCTTCCAACTAAGGCTATGATTTTGCGCTCGGTTTTGATGATGGGGAGAAGACGATCCAAACGTTTTGTAGAGCCACTTAAGGTGTCGTAATGTTGAGGTAGTATGCTTTCTGGCTGCCTCTATCAAAAAGCAACAGTAGCAAGCAACATCAAATGAAAGAGTAAAGCATAATCATCAACCGAACCAAGGTAGAGGGTGACTTGCTGCTCTGCTACCGGGAGCTTAAGTCAGCAGCAGTGATTGAAGCTTTGGAAGATGATGAAGAAAGCAGCAAAAAAGGCGGGAAGGCGGGTTTTCTTTAATGCGCGAGCGATGTTGCACAATGTTCAGTGGTTGGTAGTTGGTTTTTATCGCGGGCACGCTTTATGTTGACACCTGGCTGGCCTGGGCTGGCTTCTTCTAGGATGTGAATTGGCGGTTCGCTCTTTTGGAAACAATCATTACGCGTATTTACTTTGCCTCATTCTTGGAGAGGTAGGTAGGGCTCCATGCGTATTACGCGATGCGCTAGATTGGGTAAATGGGTCATTGGCAGGTTATTGCTATTTACTTGATTGTGATTGTGGATTATCGGGTTGTCGTTAGTTGTAATCATATTTGGTTAAGCAGATGAATTATAACAGAAACATGATGTTTATTCGAACATTATCTTCAAATGACTTGAAGTGAAAATCCTAGGGTTATTGAAAAATAAAAGTGAGTAATGTTTTGCGTGAGAATATAATATGAATAAATTCAAATTAAAAAACATTAGCGAGTCAAATCACCGCATTTGCAGAGGTTCAGTTTTAGTATGTTTTAGTTTAAAAGAGTTTGGAACCAAACTTAGTTTAACTTTCGTGCATTTTTCATTCCGATCACCCAAATTTTATCCAAAGGCTGTTAGGAAAAGTCTAGGTGGGTACGAAAATCAACTTCGGTAAAAAAAAAAATGCACAATAAACAAGGAAATTTATTTCTTAAACCAGTTTCCTTCTATTGACCATCACAGAATTTCGGATGAATGATAAATTCTACTGTAACGATTCAAAATGAATCGAATCCAAGTTTCAAAGCAATGCTTTTTCTGGGAAGTCCTTATTAAATTATTCAAAATGAGGAATTCAAAGAATAAGAAATTTGTATGAAAATAAATTTCAAGCGGTCAACTTTGGAATTTGTTATCAATATTTTCAAAACACCAAAAAACAAAAAAAAACAAAAATTTCGAATAGAATCAGAATTGAAAACTTTTGAACTAAAAAAAAATTTATTCAAAACACAGTTGATGATTGAATCAAATTTAATAAAAGCAGAAAATATTTCATACTGTTTCAAGAGTGCCGGTGATCAAAGTCAGAAATTAATTCATTTTTAAATTCTCCCAGGTATCCAAATAAAAGGATTTTGGAAGTTCACAAAAACAACTTTTTAAATTCATAATACCACATGCTCAATTTATCATTGGAAGCTAAGTTTCGATTGGGAAATTCAGTTTCTGAAATAATCGATAAGAAACTGATGGAATTAAATTAAGAAATTTCAAGTTATGTTGTCAATGTTGAAAACACAAAGCAAATGCTGATTTCTCGTTAGCAGTGCGCATTAAAACTAAGCTTTAATGATGCTACTTTGAATCATTTTTAGTAGGTTAATAAAGAATAAGGTCGATTTAAAAAGAATTGTGAAATTTTTTTAAATTTTTAAACGCGGATTTTATAGATCAAATTTTTTGATGTGTTAAATGAGCATTTGATGAATGAATTTTGAAGCTAAAATGATGGGCTCAAATTCTGAACATGTTTAGTTACACTACTTAATGAAACTTCATTCTAAAAGCGAGTTAGGGGTTTTAAGTGTCAAGATTAGAGTTTCAATACAAAAGGTTTGACAAATTGCAATCCAAAATTTATAATTAAAAAAATAGTTTCAATTTTGACGTCATATAGCGTCGTAAAATGAAATGTCTTTGGCCCAGCTAAAGCATAGGTTGGTAACCTGCGGCTCTTTGGATGTAAAGCTGTGGCTCTTTAACTCACTGCGCGAATATCAAATTATACTTGAATAAAATATTAATTAACTGTGCTATAGCGAAAATTTTGTGATCTGGAACATCATAGGTCCAGAGAAAAGCTTTTAAGATTGCATTCGCTGTAGAAACAAGAGGAAAGGACCAAATGACAAAATTGGATTTTGTTGAAGTCTTATTTTACAATTTTTTGCTTTTCACTGCTTTTGAAGAATTAGCATAAAGATCAAGATTCAATTTATCATTAACCGTAAATGCAAAAAAAACAACTGTGGTTTTAAAATGACGGAAACTAAAATCAAATTATTTATTTCCAAAACACTTGTATATTTTTCAAAAATCAATCACAAAAGTTTAGCTGTTGCTAACATGAAAATCAAAGTTTATTTTTTACAAAAAAGCATTTCTTAGATAGCCTCTGTTTTGATATTAAACAACGTAACTCTCATCAAATGTTATATTTTGAACACTTGCAATCCTTTTTTTTTTTGCCCTCTTATAAAAATGTTCAATTGAAATGTTAAAATCGTATTTGAATTAATCAACCATTTCGAAAAATATTTACAACATTAACGCGTGACAACATAAAAATATTGGAAAATTTATTTGAATTGAAAACGATTATTTTACTGTATCTGAATATGTATATCATAACTATTCCAGATTGCCCGACTTTTCAAAGAAAAATTGAAAAATGCTCGGTCCGGTTGCCTGGATATCGAGAAAAAACTATGCATGCATTTATTTGGAATTTAGAGCTAAGATTTGAACGCCGCTGATGTGCCTTGGTAAACATAATTTTTCATGTGTTTCTTTTACCTTTTTATGGCAAATACCTAGATTTTGGCCGAATTTGCCCGATTATGAATTTAACATTTAGAAACCAATGTCTGGATTTGCCTGGGCTGGATGCGTACAAAAAAAACTGGAAAGCTTACTCATAAAGAATAAAAATGTGAATAGATACATGAAATTCAAATTTAAGATTCCAAAACTAAGAATAGTGAATAATAAAAAAATTGTCGACAGCAATTCAAACTCGTCGGCGACCGTGACCTAGAGGATAGCGTTCAAGTCTTCTAAGCCAGAGGTCATGAGATCAAGTCTTGGTCACGGCAAACATAGTACTCATTCTGTGGGTTGGTGGTGTTAGCATTAGCAAAATGCTAGCCATTATATCCTTGAAAGATGTACGCTTAGTCTTAAGTAGAATTTAGATCTCTTCAAAGAAACATGAAGTTTCACTGAGATCCTAGATCCTATATGTGTGTGTTCGTTATAATATTAAAACTCGAATCAGCACTGAGAATGACTAAAAATTTCAATTCATGAAATCTTTCTGAAAACATAATCACAGGCTAAATACTTGTAATCAATAACTAAATTGAACTTTCCCCTCGATGCAGTTTTTTTTATGATTAAATTGTAAGCGTTTAGAAAAAGTAAACCTTTGAGTCTGAACTCATTTAAAATTTCAAGTCTGATGCCTGCAGCCATGATTTGCCAAACGCGCACAAATTTTGAACAACGGACATATTTTTTTCCATTTTTGGTCAAGAGTTAATCACCGTTTATTTATTTTTATTATTTTTGTTTTGAAACTTTAAAAATATCTTTGAAGAAATCTTGCCAGTTAAAATTTACTGCTTTTTTATAATTTGTCACGAATTTTCAATGTACGCTACGAAATCATATTATAACAGATTTTTACTGGTTAAACCACAGATTTTTTTTCAAGTAATCTAAGCTTAACAAAGCATTGATGAATAATATACAATGTTTTTCTTTCAATCTTGAACGCTTGGACTGTTGTTCAATTAATTGGACGCATATACTGAAGTCACATACGACATAATATAAGATTTTTAAATTTTCCAGGTGTTCGCGTGACGCCTTGAGTTTTGAAAGTTCTAAATTTGAAATGACATATGTAGCCAGTTTTCAGGAGCAAAACTTTGAAGATTAAAATTTTCGACTACATAAATTTCTGATGAATTTATCCTCATACGTCTGGATTTTTTGAAGAATTAGCTAAAACTGGGGAAATGTCATAAAAAAAATTTAATAATTTTAAGAAAATTTATTTCCCTTGACTATGTTATTTTCAAAGCTTTTTATGCTGAAGAAGTTATAAATATTCTGGTTATGTTAATATGCGCAAATCATTCACTCTAACATCATGCAAGGTATTAATTTAAGCTTGATATGGATTTTGACCCTCATCCGCCCCTGAAATTTTTACCCATTTCAGTCCCTGAAGTGTCAATTTGACAATCCTCACTAAAACCAATATATCTTTCTTTTCTATCAACCGATTTTTCGAAATTTATAGTTTTGGAAACCTCGTAATGTAACTCAAATATGTTTTTGAGACAGTATTCAACTAAAACTCTTCAGTTTTCAGTAATTCAATGTCTGAGAAAAAAAATCCGAAAAAAAAACCTCGGAAAAAAGAATGTAAATCAGCCTTGGAATGTTCAAGAAAAATTTCACTTAGTGTTCAATTGTTAATTATCACAGCGCTAATTTTATCACACCACTAGAATCGGTATGAAATTTCCTTTCTTATGAATATAAAATTATTGCAGAAATCTTGCGTGAATATACTCAAAATCTAGTGCAAAGTAAAATTTAAGTGCAAAAAAATCTGAGAAATTGCAAATTAACAAAAAGTTTGAAATACAGCTTCCTTTGAAAATTCGTAAAAAATTCTGTGTTTCATCGTATTTTGAAAATCTAAAGATGCGAAATTGTGCCAAATTACGTCAACTTCCGATCCTGTTTTCAAAATTTACCTGGAATGACTTAAACAATTTCGACGGTACGTTGACTGAAAAGTACTATTTTACACCACTTTTTTACATTTTTTTGTGGTCATGATCTTAAAAAAAAATTAAAAAAGTATATACTTATGTCCAACGAATAGCTTCTAACTTCAGCTTTCTTGGTCACTAAGTGAAATTTTTTTTAGCATTCCGTAGCTGGTTTACAGTCTTTTTTTCCGAAGCATGATTTTCGGATTTTTTTTTCTTAGACTTTGAATAACGGAAAACTGATGAGTCTTAGGTGAATACTGTTTCTAAAACATATTTGAGTTACATCCCGGAGTTTCCAAAACTATAAATTTTGTAAAAATTGGTTGAGAAATAAGCGAAAAATACCGGTTTTAAGCGAGAAGTGTCAAATTGACACTCAAGATCTGATTAGGGTTAAATTTTCATGATCCGATATTTGCCAACGCATTCAAATTGATATAAAATTGAACAATGTTTGGAGTTTGTGATCTAGAAGAGAAAACATGTACTTAATGGTAATCAAGTAAAAAATAAAAGAAATATCTAAGAGTTTGAAAAAGAATACTCTAATGGTTTCAACGATATTTTTGTGAAACTAATGTTCACTGATTATTGAGATATTTTGTTGTTTTTTTATTTAAAAAAAAACAAAAAAAAACCTTTAATCTGGCTGTTTCAAACACTAAAATTTTGAAATTTCGAAGTTTTGGGCTCTTCTGAATCAAAAGGTTGCCGGCCACTGGCCTAGAGACAAATTGGACAAAATTCCGCCAGAAGCGAGCCAATTTTATAAAATGTTTGTTACAACATATTGTAAACCATTTTGGATTACGTAGTTTCACGTTACTACGGTGAATTTCCTGAAAACTTTGCATGGAATAAATCTCCATCGAAGGGTTAAATCCAAGCACCCCCCCCCCCCCCCCTCTCCCCACCCTCACGTTCGCACGGCCTTAGCTTAGAAATAAAGGTTTGAGAAATTAGATTCAATTCAATTAAAGGTGAAATTTATGCGATGCACTGATGGTTTCATTCTTTTCAAAAAATTCAACGGTACTGGGAAATATTAACAAAATTTTCTTCCAAGACGGTAAGCTCAAGAATTTAGCAAAAGGGGACAGTGAGTGAAAAAAGGTTGAAAAGCACTGCTCTACTGCATACAATCCCATATAAGTATTGTCTCGAAGCGCTTTTTTAAACATTTTTTTAGCATAATTTGCTATTTATGAACACTTCAAACTATTTTAATATATACAAAATTCAGTTAGTAATTGTGAATGATTAAAAAAATAGAAAATATTTCTCATTTCTAACACCAACAATGAAAAGTATTGAAAAAAAAATTTGATTTTTGGCATGAATTTTTTTGTAATAGGTTAATAAAGTTTTTTTCATTAACAAAATAATTTTCTCAATGTACGCTAACCCAAAAAAAACTGCGAACAAAAACACAAGTGAAAAAACGTCCTCAATACATTCAGACAAGATTAAATTTCAATTTGAAAACCAACATTTTAAATTGAAAAATATACCGTTTAATGGGGAAACGTTCCACCGGAATCTGCATTCACCAACCTGAAAAACAAAGGAGAGTAAGAAAAAATTAGTAATACTTAGTAAGAAAAAAAAATCAATATAGTATAATTTTATTTCTTCACATTCTTCACTACCGTAACAAAACGTGTTAGAAAACCTATGTAGCATTTGAATAGTCAACCTATCCTCAAACAATTAGAAAACATTTGAAATCTGTTCTCAGAATCGTTCACGAATAGTTCTGATATTATTTAAAGCTTAGTTCTTTTAGAAATGGGACACTTTCATTTGCTGATAGCTCATTTACAAGTAATCGTACATTAAAAATTTTGACAGAATTGACAGCGTCGGTTAGTGCTTTTTACAGGCAACAAGCCTGTAAACGTATTTTTGTTTTCAAAATTTTAAATTCACGCGAATTTTTAATATTTACGATGCAAGATAAAATGAAAAAAAAAATAATTTGCACAGTTTCCTTCAAAAACCATCGTTATCAAATTGAAAACTGACTAAACCGTTGATTATTAAAAGAATTACCGTGTGTGAGTGGTGGAAAAGTTTGTCCACAAAGTTAAAATCAAGCATTGTAGTGAAGCACATGATCGGTAACTGTGGTAAGGATCATCAGGGAAGTCAAATCTCATACCAGAATTTTTAGTTTTTAATAAGCAAATAACTAAGTGTAGATCGCTGAAATATCCAGCAATTTTTTTCTCCGATAAGCTAAATGTGTTGCCTCGTTTTAAGTAATGCAAACTTAACCTCAAACAACAAATTTTGGCTTGTTCCAGCGCTCGTGAGTTGTATAGCCAGTACCGAGGCTATGAGATAGATGATTTCTGATGGAGGACAAAACTTATGAAAACCCTTATATCAAACAAATTCTAGCGTTTGAAACCCATAACATGTCTGCTCGTGGTAATGTCTGTAGCATATTAAAGTATGTATTTGATGGTTGTATTGCACAAAATATAATGATTTGCCAAGATTCTGCTCCTGTCGAAAAAAACAACATATTCAAAACGAAAACTTTGTTTTTTGCTTTTTTTGAAACCCTAAAAAGCATAATCTTGTGTGTACCCTTTACATCCAACGTTCAAAATTAATCAATTATAATTTAATATTAATCTCATGATGGATTTACTTCGTTATTGTCTGGTTTTACTAGCAGAAATTCCATTAAAAACGCTTTTAAGTGGCTCAAAAATAATCAAGTTTTGTTAATTTTAAAAGAGCTGTATCCACTAAATTACCCTCAGCTTGTTTTAAAAGAGATGTATTGCACCGCAAAATAGCAGAAATTGAAGGAGAAGGATGTAGCCACCTTGAAAACCGATTAGACGAAAAAAAAGTTGAAAAAACTGATCAATATCATAACTGAAAAAAGTGTGCGACAGCCGATGGGAGATACCAAGAATAAAGTAGACATTTTTTTTTACAAAAAAACGAAAAATATTTTTTTAAATTTTTTTCATGAACTATCGTAAGATTACCATTATTTTCTTTATAGAAAGTATTTCGATCAAACGAATGGTTTTTGAGATACACGCATTCGTAACTGTCCCATTTCTAAAAGAACTAAGCTTTATTTTCATATTTATTATCTTATCTTATTTACTGGACAAGTTGCTACAGTGAAATCATTCTGAACCACCCACCGCATCGATAGTTTGTGAAGTATAATGATTAGAATGGTTGCATAACAGTAGGCTTATCGATTCCCTGATTATTCGGGGAATAATTCCTGTATATTGTTTCTGTTCATAAAAGGCATATGACGCTTATACGACGTGATATTAAAAGTAGGATACCAATCAATCAAAACCATAAGTTTATCATAGATCATATATTCTATAAATAATGAAAGAAACAAAATAAGGCAAATCTTCAAAAAACATTTTGCTTCCCCTTTTCAATCTTAGGCAAAACCAAAACAACGCCTAGATTCATCTTTACCTGTTGCAAATTTCTACCCGTGCTTAGCGAGATAACCCTCCACCAAAAGCGCTGGCTGGTTGGTAGAATTTTTGCGACCCGACCCTTCCCTATCTCCAGTCAAAGCCAGTCAAAGCCAGCCATCGCTAGCACAGATGGTACGACGGAGCACCTAGCTGGTTTGCTATTTGCGCCTCATCCTTCCTTGTCTTGGGGAGCATAATATCCAATGAACGTATAGTGAGGGTATTGATGCTGGCACCAAAATATAAACAAACTCCCGCTCGCTGGTGGTCGCTTTCGAACAGCGGCCATCGGGGCGGAATTTTTGAACCGCCCCTTTACTTCACAAGTGGGCGCACCATAAAGATCAATAAATAATGAAAGTTAGGATTTATAACCTCTTGATGGTTTTATAATATTCAAATTGACTTATCAACGTGAAGGGGAAAACCATACTCAGGAAAACGTCACCCCCACCTTCCTTCATGTGTCAAAGCCGAAGTTAAATTGAAACATTAAAAGTACGTAAACGGTTTTCTTGTTGCTTTTAAACGACGCACCATCAGAGTAATTACTCTACACGGAGTTAAAATGACGCTTTCATTTTATCACTGCATACAAATCAACCAACTAACAGCAGCAGCACTTGAAAGGCAATGATCCGATAATTACAATTTATGACAACCAACAACGATAGCTTCAGATGGAACGAAAAAAAAACAAGAGTAAAAGATGAAAACAACTTAGCAGAAGAGCCGCAAATGAAGTGAGAAATCATCCCATCGTCTTCGTCAAAAAAATAAAAAGAAATAAGTTGGGATGAAGAAAAAAGTGGTTTAGGAAGAAGAGTGAAGTAGCTGGTGATTATCACTCTGGTTTCAATATTATTAATTACCAGCGATAGGTACAGGTTTACTTTTACGAGAGATAATTTTAATTGGGAAAGTGCAACCATTTATAGACAAGTGTGATAATCATCGAGTTGTTACGGAGCAAAGTGCGTAAATTGTTTCGGAACTAATGAGCGGTTAGTTTTTTTTTGTTTTATTTGGATTGCAGTTAATGATGTTTAGGATTGGAAGCAACCTTTTGGCAAATGAACTGATTTGGCGAATAAATCTTAAGCGAAAAACAAGGTTAGTTTTTGTATCTTTTAACTAGTTTAACCTCTTTCTCTTTTCTCCAACAGTTTATGAATTCATTAAACGACCAGTTTTTCATCATTGCTCAGCGATGCCACACATACCGATTTTCCGGTATTTATAACAATTTTTGACAAAATTTTCGACCAAAAATCGGTACATACCGTATACCGATTTTTGACAAAACATACAGATTTCATACCGATTTTTGGAAAATTCATTCAGGCAGAAAAATTATTTCCAAAATATATCACATCTTGAAGTTGGAAAGTTGGAACCAAGATAAGTACACGCTCGTGATAAATAGCATTCAATATAAATATTTCGGCAGTATGATAATAGAGTTTTGGATAAATAACACAAGACAGCCGGAGTAGACTGTCTCTTTAATAAAAAATATGATGATTTAAAATCGCGATACTAAGTCAATGTCAAATCGCCAGCCGGACTTCTATTGAGACTGAAAAATAATTGATACGAAGATTAATAACAGTTGCCAAAGTTTCTTATGAGAAAAGTAATTTAAAAGAATGGTTCAATCCTTTTCTAATTTCACTAATATTTTTTTTTTTTTGAAAAGATTTTCAAACAAACACAAAAGAACTTGATTTTGGTTACCAAACAGTTAAGGAATCAGCATAATAAATAAAACTGTATAAACTAATTGATCATTTAACTGCAAAAAATCATTTGGTACAGAGGAAAACATGGATCTTAAAATAAATTGGTTATTAAAACTGTATGATTATGTGGTATTTTACATGGAGAAAAAGAAATTTCAATACAGACCCCGTTCGTTTTTGGCACATGTGTCAAAATTGAACGGTTTTTAGAATCAACATTAGCTTTTAGTTTTCGCTATAACAGGACCAATATAATTTAGACAAACACCAAAAATACGTTTTCACGTTCTGGAATGGTGATAAAATACAACAAAAAAAACTAAAGTGTTTTTTTTTTTTAATTTATAAAGTACTCAAAAATTACAAAAAGATGAAAAATTTAAAAAAATTAAAAAGACGAATACAGTAGTTTTTCGATTTTATCACTGTTCGATTTTCCAGTACTCGCTAAATTCACGCTCGATTTGATCACGGTTATTGTTTTGATTTTGTCACGTGGTTTTTAGAAATCATTCAGAAATTATTTGCCTTTTCCATTTTTATTTCAAGTTTCGTCAGATTCATGGTTTTTTCCCTTATCACGGTGATTTAAACGTGATAAAATCGAAAAAAATACTGTACAAAGAAAAGACTTCAAATGATAAATATCAACTAAAAAATGATGAAGAATGACAAAAACGGCAAACATGACAAAAAACAAAGATTATAAAGAAAACAAGAATAGTGCAAAATGCTTAAAAAATATGAGAAAAAAAATACTAAAAATGGTCTGAAATTGCCTAAAAATAACGTTAATGATAATAAAAATAGTTTTTTAAAAGAATAAGAAAAAAATTTAAGAAAAAAAACCAATCGATTTTGACAACACAAAATATTCGGGCATGTTGCCAAAAACGAACGGAGTCTTTATTTGTTAAAATCGACAATTTTTCGATTAAATTATTGAAAAATAGCATTTTTTTAAATATTCTTTCAATAAATTTGGTTTTAAAAGATTTAAAAAAAAAATAGAAATCGTTCTTTATACAGATTTTTGTAATTTTCATTTTCGTTTTTTTCAGGCTTGAAAATATCAATTTTAATGTGGCATCACTGCCACCTCTGTGTGGATAAGTGAAGAGACTTTATGGAAGAAACTCTCTTGAATAGACTCTTTTGTAGGAACGCTCTTGAAAAGACACTTTTGAAGAGAACTTTTCAAAGTAACTGGTTTAAAGAGATTTTATTGAAAATACGCTTTTAACGAGACTCTTTAGAAGAGAATCTCTCTTGAATTGACTTTTTCGGTGAAACTTTCCTTAAGAAACTTTATTTAAGAGACTCCCTTAAACAGACTCTTTTGACGAGACTATCTTTAAGAGACTCTCTTCAAACCACCCTCTTTGGAGAGAATATCTTGAAGAAATTTTCTTTACACATTGCGGACCAAATACGAAATATCTCGTAGCTGGCTTTCAACGAGTGAGGTACACATCAAAGGATACTCTTAAGCTGTGAATTCGACTACGAAACTATATTCTGAAAAACCAAACGAATCATTCGAAAAAATGCAGACATACCTGGTCTGCAAAATTTAGTGAAGTGGTTGTCCAGATACAAAACATAGAATTCCAGAGTAACGGGCAAAAATTCCTTCGAGGTCCTTAATGTGTTAAAAAGAAGTTTATGGGAAAAACTGGCTAGGAGAACTTCATTAAACATACTCCTTTAAAAAGGCCGCTTTGAAATGATTCTCTTGAAGAGTCTTTATCAAAGATTGATACTCTAAAAAGATTCTCTTGAAGAAACTCTCTCAAACTGGCTTTTTAGGAGAGACTCTCTTGAAGAAATTCTCATGAGGGGACTCTCTCGATGAAATTCTATTCTCAGCTCCTCGAAAAGGCTGTTTTATCCCTCCAAAAGAGAGCAGACCTTATTGAAAGCAGTTTTTTTTTGAGTAGAAGAGGCTTTGAAGAAGCTTTTTTTCTGAAAAGAGATTCTCTAGAAAAAACTATCTTGAAAAGACTCTCTTGAAGCAACTTTCTTGGAGAGACTCTCTATAAGAGATTATTTTGAAGAGACTCTTTCGAAAGAAATTCTTTCAAAGAAACTCATTTGAAAAGTCTTTGTGATACTCTTAGAAGATTCTCTCGAAGAGATTCTCTGGAACTGGCTCTTTTGGAGACACTTAAAGAAACCCTCTTGGAGAAATTCTCTTGAGAGGACCCACTCGATAAAATTTTCATCTAGAAGCTCATCGAAGAGACTTTTTTGAAGGGACTCTCTTGAAGAGACCTTATTGAAAGGAGTATTTTGAGGGAGTTTGTTGAAGCGACTTTCTCGAAGAAACCATTTCTTGAATTTTCTTGAAGAAATTTTTCTCTGCAAAGAGACTATCTTCAAAAGACTATCTTATAGGAGTTTTTTAAGAGAGACTCTTTTGAAGAGATTCTTTTGAAGAGACTCTTTCGAAAAGAAATTCTTCTAAAGAAAATCATTTTAAAAGTCATTATCGAAGATTGATACTCAGGAGATTCTCTCGAAGAGACTCTCGAAGAGACTCTTTCGAACTGGCTCTTTTGGAGATACTTAAAGAAACTCCCTTGAAGAAAATCTCTTGAAGAAACTCTCTCGATGAAATGTTCTTGTAGATGCTCCTAGAAGAGAATCTTTTGAAAGGACTTTCTTGAAGAGACCTTATTAAAAGGAGTCCTTCTGGAAGATTTTGTTGGAGAGACTTTCTCGAAGAAACTCCTTAGAAGAAATTTCCTTGAAAGATTTTTTTAAGAGACTCCCTTGAAAAGACTCTCTTGGAGCGACTTTCTTAGAGAGACTCTTTTGAAGAGACTCTTGCGTAAAGAGATTGTTGTCAAGAAACTCTCTTGGAGTGACTTTCTTAAAGAGGCTCTTCTTCTGATGAGACTCTCTGAAAAAAGACTATCTTAGAGAGACTCTTTTGAAGAGACTCTTGCGTAAAGAGATTGTTGTCAAGAAACTCTCTTGGAGTGACTTTCTTAAAGAGGCTCTTCTTCTGATGAGACTCTCTGAAAAAAGACTATCTTGAAGAGAATATCTTCTAAAGAAGATATTCTCTTCAAGAGAGACACTTTCTAGAAAATTCTCTTGAAAAGAATCTCTCGCAGAGGTCTTGTTCAACTTTTTCGAAGAAACTCCCATGAAGAGATTTCTTGAAACGACTTACTTCAAGAGAATTTCTTGAACGGGCTCTTGAAAACATAAGACTTAATGTGTTAAAAAGAAGTTTTTAGGAGAAACTGGCTTGGAGAAGTTCATTAAACAGATTCTTTTAAAGAGGCTGCCTTGAAAAGAGAAACCCTCTTGAGAATTCTTTATCGAAGATTGATACTCTTATGTAATTCTCTCGAAGAGACTCTCTTGAACTGGCTCTTTTGGAGAGACATGAAGAGACTCTCTGGAAGAAATTTTTTTGAGGGGAATCTTTCGATGAAATTATTTTGTAGAGGCTCATCGAAGAGGCTGTTTTTAAGGGACTTACTTGAAGAGACTTTATTGAAAGGAGCTTTGTGAGAGATTTTGTTGGAGAAACTTTCTCGAAAAAACTCTTTTGAAGAAATTCTCTTGGAGAAACTGTTATGGAAAATGAGAGACTCTCTAAAAAAGACTATCTTGAAAAGACTTTCTTGGAGAGACTTTTTTGAATGATTCTTTTGAGGAGACTCTTTCGAAAAGAAATTCTTCTGAAGAAACTCATTTGAAAAGTCTTTATCGAAGATTGATACTCTTAGGAGATTCTCTCGAAGAGACTCTCTCGGATTGCCTCTTTTAAGAGACATAAAAAACTATCTTGGAGAAATTCTATTGAAGAGACTCTCTCGATGAAACGCTCTCGTAGAAGCTCCTCGAAGAGACTCTTTTGAAGGGACTTCCTTGAAGAGACCATATTGAAAGGAGTCCTTCTGAAAGATTTCGTTGAAGAGACTTTCTCGAAAAAACTCTTTTGAAGACTTGAAAAAACTTTTTTGAAGAAACTCTCTTGAAAAGTCGTTATCGAAGATTGATACTCTTAAGAGATTCACTCTAAGAAACGCTCTCTCGAACTGAGTCTTTTGGAGAAGCTAAAAGAGACTTTCTCGAAGAAAAAGCTGTCCACAAAGAAGCTGTTTTGAAAGGAATTTCTTGAAAATAATTTATTGTAAGGAGTCTTGTTGAGAGATTTTGTTGAAAAGATTTTCTCAGAGAAACTCCTTGGAAAAGATTCTCTCGAAGAAATTTTTTTTTTCTGAATAGATACTCTCTAGAGAAGACTATCTTGAAAAGAATCTTTTGGAACGACTTTCTTAGGAAGGCTCTGCTAAAGAGTTTCTTTTGAAGAGACTCGTACGAAAAAAATTCTTAAGAAACTCTCTTGGAGAGACTTCCTTGAAGAGGCTCTTTTGATGATACTCTCTGGAAGAGATTATCTTCTAAAGAAGCTATTGAAGAGACATTTTCGAGGAAATTCTTTTGAAAAGAACCTCTCGCAGAGGTCCTGTTGAAGGAACTCTCTTTAAACTACTTTTTCGAAGAAACTCTCTTGAAGAGGTTTTCTTGAAACGATTTACTTCAAAAGAATTGCTTGAAGAGGCTCTTGAAAAGAATAGACTGAAATGTGTTTAAAAAAAAGTTTTTGGAAGAATCTGGCTTGGAGATCTTTATTAAAAAGACTCTTTTAAAGAGACTACCTTGGAAAGTTTCTGTTAAAGAAACTTTTTTGAAGAAACTCTCTATCGAAGATTGATACTCTTAAGGGAATCTTTCGAAGCGACTCTATCGAACTAGCTCTTTTGAAGAAACTATCTTGAAGAAATTCTCTTGAGGGAACTCTATAGATTCAAAAAGAAATTCTTCTGAAGAAACTCATTTGAAAAGTCTTTATCTAAGATTGGTACTCTAAGGAAATTCTCTCGAAGAGACTCTCTCAAACTGGCTCTTTTGGAGAGACTTCAACAAAATCTCTTGAAGGGACTCTCTCGATAAAATGCTCTTGTAGAAGTTCCTCGAAGAGACTCTTTTGAAGAAACTTTCTTGAAGTGACCTTATTGAACGGAGTCTTGTTGAGAGATTTTGTTGAAGAGACTTTCTCGAAGAAACTCTTTTGAAGAAATTCTCTTGAAAAATTTTTTTCTGAAGAAATTCTCTTGAAATGTCGTTATCAAAGATTGATACTCTTATGAGATTCTCTCTAAGAAACTCTCTCGAACTGAATCTTTTGGAGAAACTTAAAGAGACTCTCTCGAAGAAATTCTCTTGTATATACTCTTCGAAAAAGCTGTTTTGAAGGGACTTTCTTGAAGAGAATTTATTGAGTCATTTTGACAGATTTTGTTGAAGAGACATTCTCGAAGAAATTCTCTTGAAAAAAACTTTTTTCTGAAAAGAGACTTACTAGAAAAGACTATCTTGAAAAAAAAGCCTCTTGGAGCTCTCTCTCTTGGAGAAACTCTTTTGAAGAAATTCTTTTGAAAAGACTCCTCCAAAAAGAAATTCTTCTCAAGAAACACTAATAGAGAGACTTTCGTGAAGAGGCTCTTTTGATGAGACTCTCTGCAAAAAATACTCTCGGTGAAGAGAATATCTTGTAAAGAAGCTCTTAAAGAGACACTTTTGAGTAAATACTCTTGAAAAGAATCTCTCGCAGAGGTCCCGTTGATAGGACTCTCTTTAAACGACTTTTTCGAAGAAACTATCTTGAATAGGCTTTCTTGAAATAATTCACTTCAAAAAAATTTCTTGAAGAGTCTCTTAAAAAGATTAGACTTAATGTGTTTAGAACAAGTTTTTGGGAGACACTGGCTTGACCTTCATTAACCAGACTCTTTTAAAGGCTGCCTTAAAAAGTTTCTCTTGAAGAAACTTTTTCGAAGAAACTCTCTTGAAAAGTCTTTATTGAAGATTGCTCTTTTGAAGAGATTATCTCTAAGACTCCCTCGAACTGGCACTTTTGTAGAGACTTAATGAGACTCTTTTGAATAAATTCTCTTTGGGGGCTCTCTCGATAAAATTCTCGAAAAGTTTCTAATTGAGGGACTTTCTTGAAGAAACCTTATTGAAAGGATTCTTTTTGAGAAATTTTGTTGAAGAGAGTTTTTCGAAGAAACAATTTTGAAGAGATTCTCTTGAAGAACTTTTTTTTAAGATTTCTTTCTGAATAAGACTCTCTGGAAAAGACAATCTTGAAAAGACTTTCTTGGAGCGACTTTTCAAAAAGAAACTCTTTTGGTGAGACTTTCTTGAAGAGGCTCTTATGATGAGACTCTCTGAAGAAAAGACTCGCTTGAAAAGACCATCTTCTAAAGAAGCTCTTTAAGAGACAGTTTCGAGGAAATTCTCTTGAAAAGAATCTCTTGCAAATCCTGTTAAAAGCACTCTCTTTAAAAGACTTTTTCGAAAAAACTCTGTGGGATAGGCTTTCTTAAAAGGACTCTCTAGAAACGAGTTACTTAAAGAGAATTTCTTGAAGAGGCTCTTGAAATTTCAAAGAGTCCCTTTATTAAAGACTCAACAACAAAATTTACATTATCTCGAGGAACCAAGAACTTGAGAACTGATTTCGACTAATTTGGGGTTCTGAATCAAAAAATATAATTTTTTCCGATCAGTTCCAGTTACTGAGATTCGAGGATTAACTTACGAAAATTTTAGAGTAATTTTAACTACTTAAGAGAAATTTTAAATAAGCTATAACCCAAAGTGAATTTTTGATATTTTTAAAAGCAAAAGCCAAAATGTTTTGCAGATTACAAACAAATGAAAAATAAATTAAAATCTCTGATATGCGAACTAACTTATAACTCTCCTTTAGTAATGTCGGATACTGATAAAATAAATTGAATTCAAGACGCCAACATGTTTTAAAATCAGTTATTAAATCTTAGCCGCAAAAATGCTGTTCAGATAGCGAATGTTTTGTACATTTTTCTAAGACCTTTAATAAATTTTCAATCCATGCAGCTTTTAGAAAAAGATAATAATTTTAAAGCCAATGAACAGTAGAAAGAGCCATAAGGCCAAGATTTGGCGAGCTGCTCCTAAAATTTGTAATTTTGATTGAATGTCACAGGTCCTGGAGTTTTCCACACTTTGGACAGTTCCCATGACTATACATTTCACATTGTCTAGCGCTTAAATGATGTTCCAAGCAAGGCTATCGAAAAAAAAATTGTGTTTTTGGAAAAAAAAATCTGACTTTCTGTGATTTTACTCAAAAATTCTTTGTTGGTTTTCTGTGATGGAAATAGCAAAAATTCCTCGAAAAAGTCATTGAAAATTAAGTCTTTTTTATTTTTACTTAAGAAAAATCAATTCATATTACCAATCCTATTATGTTTATCCAAAACCAAATAAGAAACCCAAAATTTAAGTTGACATAACAATTTAAATTTTGGAAATGCGTATAGAATTTGAAAAATCTAGGAAATCCATGAATATTTCCTAAATTCTGTGTTCTGTGAAACAGAATCTTTGATGAAGATTGGCTGTGAAGATTCTGTGAAATTATAGATTGTTCTGTAATGTTGGCAACCTTTTTCTCCAAGATGATTCAAATTTCTTTTTGATACAGTTTTGCTTGCAAACGCGCTTGCAATTGCACTGTATTTGAAATCGATTTCTTTGTTTAGTGAAAGATTTTTCGAAATTTGATCAGTTGATTTAAATTAAACATTCAACATCGAAAACAAAAAATTCCTTTCCTCGTTAAAGTTTCGCTGGAAAATTTACTGGAATAATAAGATCCTTGTGTCTATTGCATTTAAAGCCAGCTTTTTTTCGAATTCCTGTTTTTATTTTCTCAAAATTACCTCTCCAAAATTATCAGCCACTTACAATCCGCATGAATTCGATAGTGTGGGACGGGAAAATTGTTAGCGAAGATCGTCGCGATACGATCACCACGCAGATCTACTAATTAGACAGCGATGTTGGCGGCATTGGGGGAACCGCAGCTCGAAGCAACTAAGCAGGAGCTTCCAAGATGTTGACGCTAAACGCTCGTTTGACAACTCGGAAGACATGCCCGAGACCGATAGCCACTTACTTTCTGCACCACCTTCCTTCGGAGAACGTTCGACGAATGGTGTTTTACTTTCGATTGATCTTAAGGTGGTTCAAATATTTTGGGATTAGTTTTTGATTTTTGAAACTGTCCAGAACAAAACTGTCTCAAAAGTTTATTTAAAAAAAAAAATTTATCAATAGTCGATGTTTTAAACACGCTCTAAGAACTGTTGCACATTAAAAGCAATTTATCTAAGAAACTGTAGATCACATGAAAGCCCTCATCCGAGCATTTGATCTTATCGTCAGAAATGCATCAGCGATTCGGTTGGTTTCTTTTCTCAAACTGAGCAGAAGAGTTAAGGCTCCAAAGTCGAAACTCGTACAGATCAAACGGTAAGTAAACCTTCTTCGCTTTGGGAACCTTAAAAAAAAGCCGTCCACTAGAGCGAGTCGCAGCCTCGGAAGATCTTATCGGAGTCTGTTTTGCGGATCTGTTGATAGCAAAACGATGTCAGTTCCATCCGATTTCGAAGGCGCCTCAGCTTGGGCTATGTGAAAGGTAGTTCAAAGATGTTGTTAGACAGATGGAAGATTGTCGATAAAATCTGCAACCTTGCAATGCGACGTTTTATTTTGCTCGCTCGTGATGTTTGTTGACATGACTTTGAAGCCTGATGGGACATTTCTCACAGCCGGCGCAGCACAGGATGTAGAAATTTAGTGGATGAATATCGGTGATATGGCTTCAAAATCTTAAACAGTGGAACGTGGTTGAGGTTAAAGATTTGAAGCTCGGTCGAGGAATATTCAAAAAGAACTTGAAATTTCATATGACATTCAAGTTTAAATTAAGACTCCATAACCCAGGTTCAAATACCAAATTCAGATACAGATTCCAGATTTAACTGACTATTATTGATTCTGATTTTTAAGTAAGTTAATTTTTGACGGTCGCCATGGAGAGAGTTTTTCAGTAGAAATAAAAAACGAAATAATATTTCTCCACCTGACATGAAGTGATGAAAATCGCTTAGCCATACTGATCAGCACTGACATACGAAAGTCGATTAGCTTGACAGTGATGAGCTTCCGTTTACTGAAAAAACCGCGACAACCGCAACTGCGCAAAGACTGCTTCCGAAATTAATCAATTCCATAATTGAAACCGCGCTGCCAACATTCACTTCCACATTGAATAGAGCTCTCCAATTATGGTTAAACTTAAAGGGCAACCATTTCTCCCGGTTGCTCATTCAATTTGAGAAGGTGCCTATCTGTCTATCGAGAGGCATCCGCCATTCGGATATGCCCATCAGCAGCGATTGGCGACACGTTTCGCGGATCAACAGCAAACGACAAGTGTAATAAAATAGCCTAACTTATGCTCCGGCAGGCGATTTTCTCACGAGGAGTGGAATATTTTAACGAACTCCCCCCTTGGCGTGGAGAAAGAGATGCTGCAGCTAGCTAGCTAGCTAGCTCGATGTCACACGTTTCCAATTCTCATTTTAATGAAGATTTATCGGCAGATAGTGACTTCGGGGAATTCGAGAAGTGGTGTTGAAGCTAGCTCAAGATTCATGTGTGCGAAATCGATACTTTACTATAAATTTTCAATTATCTTTACACCCAACCCGGAGCAAAGTTGTTTGCCTGAAGATGTGAGAAAACTGCAATGGAATGGTTGCCTTTTTTCTGTCCCATTTCCATAGATCTTTGGGGCAGAATTGAACCTTCAGTGTTTCTCAGGGTAGAAAAGCGACCAAATTTTGAAAAGTTTAAGAACATTTAATTTAGAAAAATTATTAAGAGGTTCGCGTCTTAAG
The DNA here is from genome assembly GCF_029784155.1 of Uranotaenia lowii. Classification (NCBI taxonomy): domain Eukaryota; kingdom Metazoa; phylum Arthropoda; class Insecta; order Diptera; family Culicidae; genus Uranotaenia; species Uranotaenia lowii. The sequence goes on along the minus strand of NC_073692.1, from coordinate 368,712,738 downwards.
TTGGAAGTATTATTCCTGTTTTTTCATGGTCGCCATGTAACTTTTTCAGGGTAAAAAATTGAAATTTTAAACAGTTTAAGAACTTTTTTTAGGGGGAAAAACTTACAAGGAAACAAAAACTTCTTAAGTTCAGAGCCTAAATCTTGTTTTTTTCACGGTCGCCATATAACTATTTCAGGAGAAAAAGGTTAAAATTTTGAACAGTTTGAGAACTATTTGAAGTAAAAAAATTAACTTCAAGAAAATATTTTTAAGAGAGTTTCTTCAAGAGAGTCTTTTAAAGAAATTCTCTTCAGAGAGAGAGTCTCTTCAAGAGAATCTATTCAGAAGAGTTTCTTCGAGAGAGTCTCTTCATGAGAGTCTTTTCAAGAACGTCTCTTCAAGAGAGTCTCTTCAAGAGAGTCTCTTCAAGAGAGTCTCTTAAAGAGACTCTTCAAGAGAGTCTCTTAAAGAGAGTCTCTTCGAGAGAGTCTCTTCAAGAGAGTCTCTTCAAGAGAGTCTTTCCAAGAGAGTCTCTTCAAGAGAGTCTTTTCAAGAGAGTCTCTTCAAAAGAGTTTCTTCGAGAAAGTCTTTTCAAGAGAATCTCTTCAAGAGAGTCTTTTCAAAAGAGTCTCTTCAAGAAAGTTTTTTCAAGAGAGTCTCTTCATGAGTCTTAATCCTGATTTTTTCATGGTCGCCAATTAAATTTTTCAGGATGAAAACGTTAAAATGTTTAATAGTTCGAGAACATATTTAAGGAAAAAAATTACAAGGAAACAAAAACTTCTCAAGTTTAGAGTCTAAATTCTGATTTTATCACGGTCGCCATGTAACTTTTTCAGGATAAAAATGCTGAAATTTTAAACAGTTTAAGGACATTTATAAGAAGAAAAACTTACAAGGAAATAAAAACTTCTTAAGTTTAGAGTCTAGATCCAGATTTTTTCACGGTCGCCATGTAACTTTTTCAGGATAAAAAAGTTAAAAATTTTAGTAGTTCAAATACTTTTTTAAGGAAAAAAAATTACAAGGAAAAAAATCTTCTCAAGTTCACAGTCTAAATCCTGATTTTTTCACGGTCGCCATGTTTGTTTAGGCAGTTATAAAAACATTTATGGAAATTTCAAAATTTCTTTGAAATGTGTTGAAAAGAAGTACCAAGCTAATTTCCGAAAATAGAAATTCAACCTGGAAACCACCTGTCGCCGTAGAACTCCAACACGGATGTAATAAATCGCGGGTCCCAAATACCTCTTGGGGGCGGAAGACCTTCGGTCGGAGAGAAGTATAGAAGCTAGCGATCGATCGATGGTGGTGGCCTTTTGCACACTTTATATTTTTTAAACTACCACCCGGCAAATAATGTGCACATGGCAGAGGCAGAGGTTCGATTTGGTTTGTCAGCCAGGAAACATGTTTGGGTTTTTTTCGCGAACAGATAGACCGACACATAAGTGCCCAGATATATGACTTTCTCCTGCGGCGGCGGCTTGTCTTCTAAACCCTTTTTATGTGTTCAGCGAGCCCGGAGTCACCTTCTATGTTCGAATGAATGTTGATAGTGTTATTTAGGGGAGCCGGGAGAAACGCCATAAAGCATCGCCTATTCCCATACAGCAGGATCCCCTTTTCCTCGATTGGGAAAAGCAAGCAATCTCGTTCTCCTGTCTCAGAGTCTTTTGAAGCATGTCGGTTGCCTAAGAAAAAGAACCTGAACCGTACCAAAGGGTTCCAAAGATGGAGACTAAGTACGTGTGTGGTTTACACTGCCGGCCAAAAGTTTGGGATCACCCACTAAAAAACATGCAAATTTTGATCGTTCATATCTCAGCCGTCTTAGGACATATTGAAAATCTTCTGATCTCATTTGAAAGATAATGAGCAATAGCTATCTCGGAGGTATTTTGCCCAAATTTAATGTTTTAGTTTTGAACTTAAAACTTAACCTAAAGTTTTACCATTTTCAAAAAATCGCACTCAATATTCAAAGCCGATCATCTCGGGATAGGGTGGACCAAATCTTAAAGTTTGAGTGGCATTAGAATCCCTAATCTTTATTTCTCAAAACACAATCAAAAAATTTTGTGAAAAAATTCAAAAACGTATTTTTAATTAATAAAATAGACACTTGAGTTATCGTCCAAAAGTTTGGGATCACCTCTTTGTATGGTGAGTTTGGGATCATTCTTATAAAAACATGCAAATTTGTTTTATTCATATCTTTCTCATCTTACATCGTATTGCAGATCTGAAGGGTTCATTTGGAAGCTTAGGAATTGTTGGTTTTAAATAAATTCATTCAAAAATGATATTTCAAGGTGAGAACTATAAAAAAAATCTGAGAACTTTCAAAAAAACAATTAAATTCAGGTGATTTTTTTATGGTTATCACTTCAAAATATAATTTTTGAATGAATTTATTAAAAAACAACAATTCCTTGGCTTCCAAAAGAACCCTTCAGATCTGCAATACGATTTGAGATGAGAAAGATATGAATAAAACAAATTTGCATGTTTTTATAAGAATGATCCCAAACTCACCATACAAAGAGGTGATCCCAAACTTTTGGACGATAACTCAAGTGTCTATTTTATTAATTAAAAATACGTTTTTGAATTTTTGCACAAAATTTTTTGATTGTGTTTTGAGAAGTAAAGAACAGGAATTCTAATGCCACTCAAATTTTGAGATTTGGTCCACCCTATCCCGAGATGATCGGCTTTGAATATTGAGGGCGATTTTTTGAAAATGGTATAACTTCAGGTTAAGTTTTAAGTTCAAAACTAAAACATTAAATTTGGGCAAAATACCTCCGAGATAGTTATTGCTCATTATCTTTCAAATGAGATCAGAAGATTTTCAATATGTCCTAAGACGGCTGAGATATGAACGATCAAAATTTGCATGTTTTTTAGTGGGTGATCCCAAACTTTTGGCCGGCAGTGTATATGTACCTGGACGACTGTCATATCGGAAACAGCGTTTCATTTTCCCCGATAAGTTATTTATGTCGATTTTATGTGGCACATGGCAGGGAACGAGACCCGATCGTCTGGTTTGCGATTGGCGGCGCAATGCTCAGATGAGGATTTACTTTTTGAGTAAAATGTTGCCTACCAAATGAGCTTCACTACCGGTTTCATGAACTTCGGCTATCTTTATGTATTGAAAGTTACTTTGTTGACTTTTAAACTACGATCACGAAAAACTCTAAAGTCAAAATAAATATTTGAATTGAGGGTTATATTTTAAAAACATACAGAGATTTATGAAATTTAAGACTCAAACAAGTTCTCCTTAAGTTTAAATATAAAAAAATATATTCTCGAACTGAACAGTTACTAAGAAATATGCTTTATATTTTTTTGTAGCAGATTCTTCAAGAGAATTTCTAAAAAATAGTTACGTCAAGAGAATCCTTTTGAAAAAGTCTCTTCTTAAGAATCAGCCAAGAAAGTTTTTTCAAGAGTTTCTCTTCTATGATGTTTTTTTAAAGAGATAACTTTTTATAAGATTTAATCATGAGAGTCTCTTCAAAAAAGAGTTTTCAAGAGAGTCTCATTTTGATCAAGGGATTTAAGGCATCAATAACTCATTGTTCCCGTTTCAAGAGAGTCTCTTCAAGGTGGTCCTTCTGGAAGAGCCTCTTCAAGCAAGTCTTTTCAAGAAAGTTTCTTCAAGGGAATCACTTCAAGAGAGTCCTTTGAAGAAAGTCACTCCAAGGGAGTCTCTTCAAAAGAATTTCTTCAAAGAAGTCTTTTGAGAAGGCCGTCTTACAGGGAGTTTCTTCACCAGAATCACTCAAAAACACTATTCAGAAGAGAGCGTCGTCATAAGAGTCTCTTCAAGAAAATTTCAAGAGAATTCCCTTCGAACATTTCACTCCAAGATAGTCCTTCGCAGAGAGTCTCTTCACGAAAATTTCTCCAAGAAATTCTCTTTAGAGAATTTACTTCGATTTACTTCGCTTCAAAAATGCTCTTCGAAGAAAGTCTCTTCAAAAGAATTTCTTATAAGAGTCTCTTCAAGAGAGTCTCTTCAAGAGAGTCTCTTCAAGAGAGTCTCTTTAAGAGTCTTTTCAAGAGAGTCTCTTCAAGAAAGTCTTTTCATGAGAGTCTCTTCAAGAGAGTCTTTTCAAGAGAGTATCTTCAAGACAGACTCTTCAAGAGAATCTCTTCAAAAGAGTCTCTTCAAGAGAGTCTTTTCAAGAGAGTCTGTTCAAGAGAGTCTCTTCAAGAGTCTTTTCAAGAGAATCTTTTCAAGAGAGTCTCTTCAAGAAAGTCTCTTCAAGAGAGTCTATTCAGAATCTCTTCAAGAGATTCTTTTCGTATATTTTTCGATTGGCATTTTCAGTCTGTCTGTCGGTAAACTATGTTTTATGATTTTTAGGAGCGTAGAGATAAATATTGTGACTTACGGTTTTTTTTTTTTTGCGAAATGGGGTTTTACACATTTTAATTAGTGTTTCACTTGTACTAGCTGTCTACTATTTTTTATAGGCCTACTCTTAACTGTTTGTTGTTTTTGTTTTTGGAATTGTTTACGTTTGGCATGTTTTGGTATTGGTGAAATATATGGTTGGAAATGGAGTAAAGATATTGGTTTGTGTTTTGGATGATAATATTATACTGTGTGTGTTGAATATGTGTTACAATTGTTGGAGTATATCAGTTTGGTTACTTAAACTTATAGGTGATTGTTCATGATGATATGATGATGACTGACTGGATGGCTGGTTTCGTTGGTTTGTTTTGGTCGGAGCTTTCTTGTTGTGGGAACTTACTTCATGGATGATGTCTGTGTATACGGGAGAAACTTCTTCGACATCTGTTCTGTAGTTTACTGCGTGAGCGGTTGCCTTGATGTGGTAGCTTTCGAGAGAGTTTAGGCGTTTATGCTGGTAGGAGCGGTCGAGAACGGTTGTGTTAGCAAGATCAAAACGATGCTGGTATGAAACGCAGTGCTTGATCATTGGTGTCGTGCTATCGGCTAGAGCTTTAATTTCCTGGCTGGTGTAATCAAAACCTTTTGAAAGCATGCTATCCAATTTCGTTTGATTTGATTTGTGAGCTGATATACGTTTCTTCAAAAGTTGTTTAGTTTGGCCTACGTATTGCCCCGGACAAGATTGGCATGGAATTTTGTAGATGATGTTATGTTGTAGCATTATGTTTAACGGGTCTTTAACTTTTGTAAAAAAGTTTCCTACGGTGTTATTAGATTTTGATGCAATTCTCCAAGTGGGGTAATCTTCTCGAAATATTTTAGTGAGGCGCTCGCTGAGGTAGGGTATGTAGGGCAGAGCAATGTATCCACTGACTGTTTGTTCCTGTTGTGAAGAGCTCTCTATGTTGGCGATGTTGCTTTCATGTTTGGTGACGACTCGATTGAAAATTCGATTTATCAACGTGGATGGGTAGTTGTTTTGTTTAAGTTGTTCTAGGACTATCTGTTTGATTTGTTGGTTATTTAGGTTTTTGCTTAGACTTTTCACTCGTTGTACAAAATTGTAGGCAACATTGATCTTCATTCTGAGACTATGCAGAGACAAATAATTCAATATTCTGCCAGAAGCAATGGGTTTGCTGTACCATTCAGTTGTAAGATGTCCATCGGCTTTTCTAATGATTAAAGTATCCAAGAATGGTAATCTGCTATCAACTTCTTCTTCTAGAGTAAATTGTATGTGGGAGTCGTATTTGTTGAAGTTTTCCAAAGTTTCGTGGACCTTGTCTTTTGGGAGAATCAAGAATAGGTCATCCACATACTTTTTGAGAACTGGTATTCTCCCAAAAGACAAGGTCCACGAAACTTTGGAAAACTTCAACAAATACGACTCCCACATACAATTTACTCTAGAAGAAGAAGTTGATAGCAGATTACCATTCTTGGATACTTTAATCATTAGAAAACCCAATGGACATCTTACAACTGAATGGTACAGCAAACCCATTGCTTCTGGCAGAATATTGAATTATTTGTCTCTGCATAGTCTCAGAATGAAGATCAATGTTGCCTACAATTTTGTACAACGAGTGAAAAGTCTAAGCAAAAACCTAAATAACCAACAAATCAAACAGATAGTCCTAGAACAACTTAAACAAAACAACTACCCATCCACGTTGATAAATCGAATTTTCAATCGAGTCGTCACCAAACATGAAAGCAACATCGCCAACATAGAGAGCTCTTCACAACAGGAACAAACAGTCAGTGGATACATTGCTCTGCCCTACATACCCTACCTCAGCGAGCGCCTCACTAAAATATTTCGAGAAGATTACCCCACTTGGAGAATTGCATCAAAATCTAATAACACCGTAGGAAACTTTTTTACAAAAGTTAAAGACCCGTTAAACATAATGCTACAACATAACATCATCTACAAAATTCCATGCCAATCTTGTCCGGGGCAATACGTAGGCCAAACTAAACAACTTTTGAAGAAACGTATATCAGCTCACAAATCAAATCAAACGAAATTGGATAGCATGCTTTCAAAAGGTTTTGATTACACCAGCCAGGAAATTAAAGCTCTAGCCGATAGCACGACACCAATGATCAAGCACTGCGTTTCATACCAGCATCGTTTTGATCTTGCTAACACAACCGTTCTCGACCGCTCCTACCAGCATAAACGCCTAAACTCTCTCGAAAGCTACCACATCAAGGCAACCGCTCACGCAGTAAACTACAGAACAGATGTCGAAGAAGTTTCTCCCGTATACACAGACATCATCCATGAAGTAAGTTCCCACAACAAGAAAGCTCCGACCAAAACAAACCAACGAAACCAGCCATCCAGTCAGTCATCATCATATCATCATGAACAATCTTCTATATATATAAAAATGAATGTTTGTCTGTCTGTCTGTTCCCTATAGACTCGGAAACTACTGAACCGATCATCGTCAAAACTGGCATCTGAGGGTTTTTGAGGCCGGGGATGGTTTCTGTAATAGTCAAAACTCCATCCGACGTAAGGAAGGAGAGGCTTCCATACAAAATTTGTAGTTTTTCGAAACAAATTAAAGTCATGACATCCATTTTCTTGAGATTTTTTTTTCCTTTGGGCGGTTTGTTTTTCGTCTCTATGGTCGAGGCGTCGCAAAAGGAAAGTAACCCAGGCATAGCATACTGATCAGTAGGAATATTTTGGCACGTATTTCTTAACCAAGCATATTTTCTTTGAGGGGTTTGTTTTTCGTCTCCATGGGCGAGCAAACGTCGTCGCAAGAGGATAGTAACCAAAGCACACTGTTCATTGATTGCTGGAAAATTTAACAATAAGGCGCCTGTTTCTCAAACACGTGGGGCGATATGCAACCTAGATGTGTTTTTTTCTTGCTTATTTGATTTGTACACAGCACGTGGTGATAAATGACGCCTAGATGTGACACGAATTGGTATTTTATCAATCGAATCAAAACCAATTGAAAGATTTGCAAAAATACTTCCATATTTAGTTCGTGTTAATGTAGGTAGTATTCGACTTTTCATTCAAAGAACATTAGAACATGTTCAAACGTTCAACTTTTTCTGTTAAAAAAAAATTAAAAATTAGGTTTTCTTCTAGAAATTGTTACTTCGGCAAAAATACACAACTGAAACGAATTTAGAAATGAAAATGGGAGCTTTTTATTTTAAATAATTCTGAAAAAACCATCGCACTTTTTGCTTACATACCAATTCAAGTACGTACTTAACATGAAAATTGTTTTTGTGTTACATGGCTGCATAAAAGAGAATTTTGATCCGCTTCGTTTTTGAAAAGCGAGACTTAAGAACTGATGATATTCAACTGGACGCAAAATTTTTAAGAGAAATTTTTAGTTTACCCTCAAAGTGTTAAAAACGATATTCCCTTCTGTCAACTTACACGGTAGGGCAAGGGCAAACGTCGAACTTTTAAGAAATTCATCTTCGAAATGATTCAGCATGTTAGAAAGACCAGAATGGGTATTCCGAATGTTGAAACTGCAGCGGAAATTGAAAATTCTTAAATGTCTTTGTAAATGAAGGTCATTCCCTTGAACAGCATTTGTTAAAAGTGGAGTAACAAACATAAATTTATGTTGCAGGAATATTGCAGATATATCAGTGAAACTTGATAGAACAAAAAACAGGAATTCGTATTGAATCCATTTTAAAGCCATTACTCTGACGCATCTGTAAATTAGCTTTGCATTGACACTTGCCCCAATATACGGGACAACTGTAAACTTAGAAATTTGTTTTTGCCTACATTTTTGAATATTTGACTTTTAAAGAGAAAATAAAAAAAAAACGCTGAGTAATTATTTAGTGATGCAACTGATATTTTTTTTAAATATTTATATGTTTACCGTAATAAATTTATTTAAAAAAAAAAAAGAAATTTGCACTGTATAAAATACATAACTAATTTAATATATTTTTCATAACCATGATAAGTGCTGTTTGGGTACCGAGCCGGTTAAATTTGCCTACCTTCTTCAAGCAGTGGGGAAAAGATGGGAGAGCTCCCATGTAAATTTAAGAAAAAGAGCTTTTCAAAGAAGGGACCATATTTAAAAAGTTTTTTTTGGGTACAGAGTGCAAATTTCAGATCTTGAAAAACGAGTTTAGAGATCAAGTTTCAGTAAATAATATATACCATCTTTGAATTGCAATTCAGAACTTCAGCTGTAGCTCTCACTTCAAAGTTGTTTGTTCTGAACTATGGTGAGGTTTGAAATAAAAATAATGCTCTCTAAAATCTAAATTTGAATAAATTTTTAGAAATTACATTAATTTCCGGAAGGTGTAGCAAAGCACAACGGGTCAGCTAGTCACCTATAAGTTTAAGTAACCAAACTGATATACTCCAACAATTGTAACACATATTCAACACACACAGTATAATATTATCATCCAAAACACAAACCAATATCTTTACTCCATTTCCAACCATATATTTCACCAATACCAAAACATGCCAAACGTAAACAATTCCAAAAACAAAAACAACAAACAGTTAAGAGTAGGCCTATAAAAAATAGTAGACAGCTAGTACAAGTGAAACACTAATTAAAATGTGTAAAACCCCATTTCGCAAAAAAAAAAAACCGTAAGTCACAATATTTATCTCTACGCTCCTAAAAATCATAACACATAGTTTACCGACAGCAGAACCACCGTAGCAAAAGCTCGCATCTAGTCCCACACCCATAGCCAGATCTACAGTACAATACCTAGTAAGTGCAACACCCATTTATAAAAGTAGTTTATTAGATGTTAATTAATTTTCACAAAAATAAAATAAAATTGTAGATTCTCCTTAGAAGAAGGCCAAGACCAAAGGCCGAAACGTCGGATGATATGTAAACGTACTGTTTTTGATCAATATTATTTTTGACTGAAAATGCCAATCGAAAAATCTACGGAAATCAACCAGTCGTTAAACAAATTTATTGAAAATTTCAACAGAGATTCTTTTCAAGAGAGTCTTTTCAAGAGAGTCTCTTCAAGAGAATCTCTTCAACACAGTCTCTTCAAGAGAGTCTCTTCAAGAAAGTTAATAAATTAACTTGCCTGGAAATGGTAAGAAATTTCGCTTTTGTACAGTATAAATTTATTGCGTGAATCATGCGTTAGTATTTATACATTGAATTCAGTACAATTTGAAATTAGGTTTTAGAATTATCTGAGAAATTGATAGAATACAGTTACCTTCGAATATTCTTCAAAAAATCTGTGTTTCTTATTTTAGGAATCTAAAAATGTCAAAATGTGTCAAATTACGTCATCTTTCCAGTCCCATTTTTCTAAATTTTGCTACGTTTACTGAAACAATGTTGAAGGTTGATTGTTTGCAATGTACGGTTTTTACACCACTTTTTTCATTTTTTGTGGCTATGATCGAAAAAATTTTTTTTCTTCAGATCATATCCTAATGAGTAACCTGTAGCATCTAACTTCAGCTTCCTTAGGCACTTAGATGATTTTTTTTGGGGCATTAACTGGTGATCTACAGGCTTCTTCCGAAGCATGTTTTTTTCGAATATTGTTTTCTTAGACTTCGAATAACCTGTGAATATTGTCTGAGAATGATATTTAAGTTACGTTACGAGATTACATACAAAAGATACTTTTTATTCTTTGTGAAATTGATCTATTCAACGTTACGTTCATGTTGCGAAACCTGTAGGTACCCTTTTAAGGTGCAGATTGAGCTTTACGACAACACAACACTGAATGCCAAACAAGTTTACAACATTCGTGCAGATATTTGAGACATGCCATGTAACCTCCACTAATCGTTGGATCTTATGTTGAATTTATGTTCGATTTATCAGCGGACTTTCGTCAAGCATCTCAGCAAAAAATTAAACCAAACATCCGCTTTCTAAATATTTGCGTTTATTTTTTTTTATCTTGTCATACGCCAAGGAAGCTATTGGGCGGTCCAACATTATTGGGAGAGGGCACTTCTGCGGCCCAGCCATAGGAGTAACTGTCTGTTATGCTCGGTCCGAAACCAGAAGACGAAAAAAACACAAACTGGTCAACCTGGATTTCGGTTTTCGGCAAGCTGATAAAGGGAAAACATTTTTGCAAATTCTTTCGTGAATATTCCCCGTGAAAGTGAACTTCGATCCAATCCGGGGGACTGGAATCCTGTTCCCCCCGATCGTGTCGCTCTTTGGCGGCCTAACAGATAACTTTTTCGCACGGATCAACTCCGGTTGATTTGTTTGTTGAGTTGAGTTCGGAACCGTGTTTGATAAGTTGCCGATGGACATTCATTCATTCATTCATCGGAGCCGGATACTTTGTCGGTTCGTTCGAAACACAACTTAGCCGTTTAGACAGACGTAACTTTCTTTTGGCCTAAAGAAGTCACGTTTGGACAGAGGAGATTTATGCGAACGTGACAGTGAATGGTGCCGACCGACTTTGGACTGATCCAAGACGACGACGGCGATGATGATGATGATGATGATGATGAACTGCCCCCTGTCGTCGGCGATATCGGAAAGGTTTTCATCGCGCACGTCCGCGAGCTTGGCATCTTTGCGAAGGAATGTTTCGGCGGTTCAATAATTATGTTGCAAGTTATGGGCAGGAATTTGCGCAAGAATTTATATGCAGCTCATAAATCTGCGAAGCTCTAGGAATGCATTTGAGTGGTATTTAACTTGAAAGCTATTCTGTTTTCAATACTTGTATATTGGATTATTTTTAATAAAGAAATTTAATACATTTGGGTTTGAGTCTTTGGTTTTGGTCTCTTAGAGAGTCTCTTAGAGAGTCTCTTAGAGAGTCTCTTAGAGAGTCTCTTAGAGAGTCTCTTAGAGAGTCTCTTAGAGAGTCTCTTAGAGAGTCTCTTAGACAGTCTCTTAGAGAGTCTCTTAGAGAGTCTCTTAGAGAGTCTATTAGAAAGTCTCTTAGAGAGTCTCTTAGAGAGTCTCTTAGAGAGTCTCTTAGAGAGTCTCTTAGAGAGTCTCTTAGAGAGTCTCTTAGGGAGACTCTTAGAGAGTCTCTTAGAGAGTCTCTTAAAGAGTCTCTTAGAGAGTCTCTTAGAGAGTCTCTTAGAGAGTCTCTTAGAAAGTCTCTTAGGGAGACTCAGGAGACTCTTAGGGAGTCTCTTAGGGAGACTCTTAGAGAGTCTCTTAGGGAGACTCTTAGAGAGTCTCTTAGGGAGACTCTTAGAGAGTCTCTTAGAGAGACACTTAGAGAGTCTCTTAGAGAGTCTCTTAGAGAGTCTCTTAGAGAGACACTTAGAGAGTCTCTTAGAGAGTCTCTTAGAGAGTCTTTTAGGGGTCTCTTAGAGAGTCTCTTAGAGAGTCTCTTAAAGAGTCTCTTAGAGAGTCTCTTAGAGAGTCTCTTAGAGAGTCTCTTAGAGAGTCTCTTAGGGAGACTCTTAGAGAGTCTCTTAGGGAGACTCTTAGGGAGACTCTTAGAGAGTCTCTTAGGGAGACTCTTAGAGAGTCTCTTAGAGAGTCTCTTAGAGAGTCTCTTAGACAGTCTTATAGAGAGTCTCTTAGAGAGTCTCTTAGAGAGTCCCTTAGAGAGTCTCTTAGAGAGTCTCTTAGAGAGTCTCTTAGAGAGTCTCTTAGAGAGTCTCTTAGAGAGTCTCTTAGAGAGTCTCTTAGAGAGTCTCTTAGAGAGTCTCTTAGAGAGTCTCTTAGAGAGTCTCTTAGAGAGTCTCTTAGAGAGTCTCTAAGAGAGTCTCTTAGAGAGTCTCTTAGAGAGTCTCTAAGAGAGTCTCTTAGAGAGTCTCTTAGAGAGTATCTTAGAGAGTCTCTTAGAGAGTCTCTTAGAGAGTCTCTTAGAGAGTATCTTAGAGAGTCTCTTAGAGAGTATCCTAGAGAGTCTCTTAGAGAGTCTCTTAGAGAATCTCTTAGAGTCTCTTAGAGAGTCTCTTAGAGAGTCTCTTAGAGAGTCTCTAAGAGAGTCTCTTAAAGAGTCTCTTAGAGAGTCTCTTAGAGAGTCTCTTAGAGAGTCTCTTAGAGAGTCTCTTAGAGAGTCTCTTAGAGAGTCTCTTAGAGAGTCTCTTAGAGAGTCTCTTAGAGAGACTCTTAGAGAGTCTCTTAGAGAGACTCTTAGAGAGTCTCTTATAGAGTCTCTTAGAGCGTCTCTAAGAGAGTCTTTTAGAGTGTTTCTTAGAGAGTCTGTAGAGAGTCTCTTAGAGAGTCTCTTAAAGAGTCTCTTAAAGAGTCTCTTAAAGAGTCTCTTAGAGAGTCTCTTAGAAAGTCTCTTAGAGAGTCTCTTAGAGAGGCTCTTAGAGAGTCTCTTAGAGTGTCTCTTAGAGAGTCTGTAGAGAGTCTCTTAGAGAGCCTCTTAAAGAATCTCTTAAAGAATCTCTTAGAGAGTCTCTTAGAAAGTCTCTTAGAGAGTCTCTTAGAGAGTCTCTTAGAGAGTCTCTTAGAGAGACTCTTAGAGAGTCTCTTAGAGAGACTCTTAGAGAGTCTCTTAGAGAGACTCTTAGAGAGTCTCTTAGAGAGACTCTTAGAGAGTCTCTTAGAGAGTCTCTTAGAGAGTCTCTTAGAGAGTCTCTTAGAGAGTATTTTAGAGAGTCTCTTAGAGAGTCTTTTAGAGAGTCTCTTAGAGAGTCTCTTAGAGAGTCTCTTAGAGAGTCTCTTAGAGAGTCTCTTAGAGAGTCTCTTAGAGAGTCTCTTAGAGAGTCTCTTAGAGAGTCTCTTAGAGAGTCTCTTAGAGAGTCTCTTAGAGAGTCTCTTAGGGAGTCTCTTAGAGAGTCTCTTAAAGAGTCTCTTAAAGTGTCTCTAAAAGAGTCTCTTAAAGAGTCTCTAAAAGGGTCTCTAAAAGAGTCTCTAAAAGAGTCTCTCAAAGAGACTCCTAAAGAGTTTCCTTAAGAGTCTTTTAGACTCTGTTGAAATCTCGCTTGTCTGTTTGCTCTTCTTAGAAATTTGAAAGAAACTGTCGTATCAGCAAAACTCCCGATTATCTTTACATACGTCCAACTTATACGAGCTAATCATTCAATCAGCCAACCAAAGAGTCGCTAAAAGAGTCTCTTAAAAAATCTCTTAAAGAGTCGCTAAAAGAGTCTCTTTATGACTCTCTTAAAGAATCTCTTAAAGAGTCTCTTAAAGAGTCTCTTAAAGAGTCTCTAAAAGAGTCTCTAACAGAGTCTCTAAAAGAGTCTCTTAAAGAGTCTCTAAGAGAGTCTCTCAAAGAGACTCCTGGAGAGTTTCCTTAAGAGTCTTTCAGACTCTGTTGCAATCTCTCTTGTCTGTTTGCTCTTCTTTAAAAATTTGGTTTATCTTTACATACGTCCAACTTGTACCAGCTAATCGTTCAATCAGCCAACCATTGGCGTAAGTATGGTGCCATCTGTGTGATGAATGAAATGGAAACCGAAATTGGAAAGCTTTTCCCATCCACAGCAACAACACCCACGTATGTAGATATGGAGTTGATTGAAGCAAATGTCTGTTAAATGTGTATGTATTATTTAATGACCCATTATCGATATTGTGTGGGCTATTCCACGCAATCTAATGTATTGCACACGGCATAAAGACCGCGAAAAGTGGATAAAGCTAACCCCAAACAGAGTACGCAGCTTGACACCTGTCAAGAGCATCCAAACCGAATCACTGAAGACAGTGCTAGCGGAAAGGGAAGCAGCGGTGATTGTTTTGTTTTTAAGAGAGAAAAAATTCAATGAAGAGAAACGGCATCAATTTCGCGCAAATGTCAATGGCATCACCCGAAAACATAAAAAAAAACAATCAAAAGCTGCTGCCAAATCAATGAACCGTACCGCGATTGTCATTATGCACATTTTTCAACTATTATTTATGGAAACGATTTCATAGACAACTGAACTTCAAACAGTCAAATGACTTTCTCAGTTTTTTACTACTGTTTACCAGGAAAACAAATTTCATCCATTTGTCTATGAAACTTCTGGTGAAAATGACAGATTCGCGGGGTGTACGATGCTGGATATCCTACTACTGTATGCAAGCACGCGTCTCTCGCCAGCAAATTCGTGAATCACGACGACGTCATGACAAATTCGACGATTCGCGGTGTATATCGTCGAAGTCAAATAGACCGAATCGACGATAGGCCAAAAAGTGTTGCCATTAAAAATGTGCCTTCGAATCACCGTTTGGCGAGGTGATGAATTGTTTGCTCTTGGCGAATGTTTGTTCGGTGAGTTGGATTTCAGCGGAAATTGTTGATAGTATTGATTTTTTTTTATTGAAAACCAAAAGTGAGCAGTCCAATTCAATTCAGATTTCCATTTCGTTTGAACGATTGATCTTCACAAATTGGCACCTGGATTATGACTAAATTCTCTTGAAAATACATTTCGTCATTCGGGACTATCTCAAGAATGCTGTTCGAATAAACTTTTCGACTCAAATACCACCATACATACGAAACATGTATGGCAATTAAATCGAAATTATTAAATACATTTTTCATTAAAAACAATTTAAAAAAAAATGAAACATACTAGAGCAAACTAGAATTAATATTTTTCTATCTTTGAAAGTTTAAATTTTATGTTGATTGAAACATAAAATTTCGATTTATGTTCAAAGACAAAGAAATTGTACAGTTAAAAAAAACTATCATGCGAAGCTATAGATGCTTTATTTGTATCAGAATGCAATTTATTTATTTCTAATATGTACACTCGTAATTTAGGCTTCTAGTTTTTAAACAACTTCTAAAACCACTGAAAATGGATAAAAAAAAACGGAATTATACTTTAACAATATCATTATTGTTCATTTGATCATTCACAAATAAACACATCGAAACTTACCTATTTTATACCTTTTTAAACAAAAATTATAGTTTCTTTCTAAGTTATTCAAAGTCGAAGATTTTTTTGTTTTTTTTTTTAAAACATGCTTTGAGAAAAAGGATGTAAGTCAGTTATTAAATGCTCGAAAAAAATCACTCATTGCCTAAGAAAGAAAGCTGAAGTTAGGAGCTGTATGTTGCTCATGTGGAAACATTTTTTTTTATTTTTTTAAGATCATGCTAACAAAAAGTTTAAAAAAGTGTTGTGAAAACCGTACTTTTTAATGAATCTATCGCCAAAGCTGTTCCAGTCACATTAGAAGTTTTTATAAATTTGAATTGGAAACTTAACGTAATTTGTAAAATGTTCAGTTTTTTTAAATACGAAACATAGCATTTTTGACTGCTACTCAAAAATAGCTGTTTTAGAAATTTTTATTAATCGAAAAAATAACTTTTTTGTCTGAAAAGATTAGAAGGTACGGCCTTGGACAAAGTTGTTCATCGGAAAATTTCTTTTATTTATGAATTGGCGCAAAAACCATTAGCGGTTCCACAAAAGAATCAAAATGATGTTGATTTTTCAATACAATATATAAATTTTTCCATACAAACAAAACAGTTTAAATTTACTCATGTAAACGTTTAAGACCCCAGGGTTTGAGAAATTCTAAAATGACCCCAAATGGACTCAGTCTAATGATACATGAAAAAAGGGACTAGACCTGAGGCATGCGACTGATTCCAGCGACTTGTAAGGATGCCAAAATCACTGAAAAATCTATAATTTGCAGAAATTTGTGCAAATTTTTGTCACAGAATCTATCACAATCATATCACATATTTGGGATTTCAGAATTGAAACATGAGACATGGGTAAGGAGACCTGAAATATGAAAAATGAGACCTGAAACAAAAGACATGAGACATGAGACGCGTCTTACCACGTCTCCTTCTCATGTCTCACGTCTAACATCATACATCTTCGTTCCACTTCTCGCGTCTCGGATCTTTATTCTTAATTCTTACGTTTCCCGTTTCATTTCTCACGACTTTAGTTTTACTTCTCACCTCTCACGTTTCATTTTTTGCTTCTCATGTCTCGTTTTTCACTTCCTCTTTTTATGTCTCACTAATCATAACTCACTTCTCTCTTGTCACGTCTTATTTCTCATTCCACGCACAAAAATTCTCACTCCATTTTCGTCTCAGTTCTCATTTTAGATTTCTCACTCTACAAGTTCCACTTCTAGCGTGATTTGCTTCACCTCTCACGTCTCACTTTGCACGTCTCACATCTCATTTACTTCTTACGTCTTACTTTTTGCGGCTCAGGTCTCATTTCCTAGGCCTCAGGTCTCAGGTTACATGTCAGATTGACTCGTGTTTGATGTTTAATGTTTAATGTTTAATGTTTAATGTTTAATGTTTAATGTTTAATGTTTAATGTTTAATGTTTAATGTTTAATGTTTAATGTTTAATGTTTAATGTTTAATGTTTAATGTTTAATGTTTAATGTTTAATGTTTAATGTTTAATGTTTAATGTTTAATGTTTAATGTTTAATGTTTAATGTTTAATGTTTAATGTTTAATGTTTAATGTTTAATGTTTAATGTTTAATGTTTAATGTTTAATGTTTAATGTTTAATGTTTAATGTTTAATGTTTAATGTTTAATGTTTAATGTTTAATGTTTAATGTTTAATGTTTAATGTTTAATGTTTAATGTTTAATGTTTAATGTTTAATGTTTAATGTTTAATGTTTAATGTTTAATGTTTAATGTTTAATGTTTAATGTTTAATGTTTAATGTTTAATGTTTAATGTTTAATGTTTAATGTTTAATGTTTAATGTTTAATGTTTAATGTTTAATGTTTAATGTTTAATGTTTAATGTTTAATGTTTAATGTTTAATGTTTAATGTTTAATGTTTAATGTTTAATGTTTAATGTTTAATGTTTAATGTTTAATGTTTAATGTTTAATGTTTAATGTTTAATGTTTAATGTTTAATGTTTAATGTTTAATGTTTAATGTTTAATGTTTAATGTTTAATGTTTAATGTTTAATGTTTAATGTTTAATGTTTAATGTTTAATGTTTAATGTTTAATGTTTAATGTTTAATGTTTAATGTTTAATGTTTAATGTTTAATGTTTAATGTTTAATGTTTATTGTTAGGAGTACGTGAGCCTATCAGTTCTAAACAATAGTTCAGGTTAAGGAGAAGCTTCGGAATTAGCGATTTTTCGCAATTAGCAAATTTTTTAACGGTTTTTGGTAACTGACACGTTTTTTTACACTGTACGCATATCCATGTCTAAAAAATTTGGGTGTATTTGGTTTCAGAAGCATTGCTTTAAAAGTAATAAAAATATGATAATTTAACTTAGTCGGGATACTAAATGACAAGTTCGGAAGAAGTTTCCAGGTTGGATTAAATTTAAAAAAATACAGGACTTTCACTCAAATATTATTTGATGAAGCGATACAGAAGATGGTGAAATTTTTCAACAAACAGTGAAGACAATTTTTTTTTCAAAAAAGCCTCCAAGGAAAGTTTTAAAAACCTGATGTTTTTATGACTTTTGAAATGTCAACTGCTTCTTTATAATTTCCTTTAAGTTCTCTTATGCTTATCATATCCAATCTGAATAATTGCTATCATTAAACAAAGAATTTCGAAATCAAGATTACTCACATGAATCGCCAAGTTACAGTAACATCTGATTACATTTCATCTAAGTTACCTGAAAAGAGATAAAAGAAAATATATTAAATTATGTGTAAGTAGGAATTGTCAGTAAAAAAAATAGTTTTCAATTTTTTATTAAGTTTTGAAATGTTATCCCGAGTAGACTTTTATGGCAAAATGATAGCAAATTTTGCCATCATGATCTCATAGCAAAATTTGGTATTATTATTCCCGAATAAAGTGATACAATGCTCAAATTTGGGTCTCAATTTCCATTTACGAATACCAATGTTCAACCAAGTGTAAGTTCCACTGAAACCTCAATGATACCTTGATTAGCCACCGCTTTGAAAAAAGTTTTGATGCCAGTTTAAGGTATCGAGTCCAACCAAAATTTGGCCTCGCTGAGCTCTTGAAACTTGTTAAGAAATGGCGGCTAAACGAGGTATCAATAAGTGTTTTTACCCACCAAAATTTGGCATAATTGTAAAGAAAAAATGAGCACAAAAATTTCATATTATTCCAACTCGATTCGGGTATAATGATATCAATTTTTTCAACTTAGTTGGTAGCAATACGATACCTTAGTGATGCCTAGTTTTATGATGATAGAGATATTAACAACTTAATAATGCACGCACTACGCTGGTAAAGACTGAAATTGTTATTTGTTTTCAAATCAATTGAAATTCAATCACCTTAATAAACTTAATTAAACTTGGATATTAAATCATGATATCATTTTGATTCAACTTTTTTTTATTTATAAAAGTGAATGAAAACCTTATTGATGCCTTCTTCAGCTTTTGCAGTAAAATCAAAACCTTATTGCTATCATTTAGCTATTGATACTTCACACAGGGAAACCTAATTTTGGCATCGGGAAAAATATAACACTAAAAATCATTTTGGCACCGATAGAACATTTTGGCTACTGTTTGTTCTAGATTTACGCATCAAAGTCTGCTCAGGATGAATTTTAGAATATAGTGAAAGCGATCGTTAGAACTCTCAGTTTAACCTGTTGTGTTTCAGTAATTTTCAATTACCCCTTGCCCTTGTTCAGTCTGTCTGAAAAACTGCAAATCCATCATTGCTGCTAATCGGCCAAAACTAGACAGGCAGCAGCAGCTTCATATTTTAGCACCATCTCATCTAACCGTAGTCTGATCCTCTTGGGAGTTTCCAAGTGATCTCGGTAGAGAAGAGCCAGTGTCTTACACGGAATACAATTTCAGGTAATCTAGCTGCATCATTCGGAAGAAATCTCCATGAACCTTGTAGAAGTGTATAGTGTATCTATCATTAGAAGGAGAAACGTTCTTAAACGAAGCTAACTGATGTTGATGAATGGCCTGCCCGACATCGGAGATTATCCGGCCTAATTTGGAGGGCAACATAACTACTTAAGAAAACAAATGGCCGAGATTACTGATGTCTGGCTAGACGGTTTTAAGAAGTCTGATTCATTTTGCATATAGGCCTGAAATTTGGTATGGTTGAAAGAATGAGGTTTACTCTTCTTATAAGAAGGATGGAAAATTGGGACAAAAAACATACAAATTAAACTTTTTTTTATAATGCGACTTCAAACTTCCGCATATTTCTCTAAATAAAGAAACAAGAAAATACTCCTGTAGTTCTTAATTTGTCTGACATAATATGCAGGCAATTCACAGGAACATTTTAAACTTGGAAGAAGAAAAAAAATCAACAAAAGACAGGCGCCTGCAACAACATTTTTCTAACACCTCATCCCGACTGGCTAACAACATGCAATTAGATTAGCGCTGGCTGGCTAACGAAACATCGACGACGACGACGCCTAGCACATTTTTTTCCATTTAGGTTGTCTTTCTTCCTATCGCTGCTGCCGTTGATTGATGCTGTGCCGCAAATTCACCGGGCAACAAAGCTAATAGTACATCAACGGCAACAGCAGATTTAAAGAAAAACAACCTGGTAAAACTGCACCGTCGTCGTCATCGCTCGGCTGTCCCGGCAAAGTGTTAGGAACATTTATCGCTTACTTAATCTTTGAGCGTGTCTAGTTACCGCTTCTTAACATTGTTGGAATGAGAAATACCCGTCAAGGTGAGAGGAAGTGATGATGGGGAATAAATAGATAGTAGAAGTCGAGACAAAAAAAAAATATGGAGACAGCACGAGCGCAGCACTTTCCGATTCTTGGCTGCTGCAACAGCATCTCCATGGACTGGGCGCATCTGGGTTCATCTGGGCGCTAGAATGGTTCAAAACTGTCCTTATCACAGTATGATTTTGAATATCTTTCGCGAATCACTTTGAAAAATTAACTGTAACCGATAAAACCTATATCAGCATCTCCAACTCCAGTTCGGTGCAAATTTTTTTAATCCATGCTGGACTTGAGGGATTTTCGAACAAAAAGTTCTTCATCTTTACCGGATGAGGAAATATGGATGTTTCCTTAAGTTAACGTTGAAAATTGAAAGTGATTTTGTTAAAACTCATGTTTGTGCACGGCGTGGCGTGTGACACTAACAATCGCTAGGATAGAGTGTAGCTATGTAAAGACCTAACTGAAGTAGCAAATAAACGATAACTCTATTCTACCACTGAAACCTGAAATCGCAGATAGCTGATCAACGAGTTTGTACTTTGAGAAGTCAAAAATTGACAGATTTACAATGCTGCGTATGGTTTTGGAACTGAGCAAAGTCCATTGTTGATTAAAGATATGATCTCTCGTCTTGCGACTCAAGACCCGAATTCTTATCGTAAAAACTCGGGGTTGACTACACTAACCTCCTGAACCTCATGACCTTAAGAATCGAGACCTGACCTCTCTTCTAACGACTCGAAGCCCGACCTCTTATCTCCAGGATTCGATCTGCCACCTTTATGCCCGTCATGTGCCGATCGAGAGCAGCTTATCCTAGACTCGCGCCTGTCACAGCACAGGCGCGGGACTCAACGCAACTACCCGGATGATTCTCGACTAAGACGTCATCCTACACAGACTCGAATGACCACCCGGCGTCAAGACCTGTGGGTATTCCCCGATCGTGGAATAACCCGCACTACTCAGATACTCTCCGAAGGTGGAGCATCTTACGTACGAAAGCGGCGTACCCACAGTATCGCGCTACGCTACGCGTTGACCACACAAACCTCTCCTCCTGAAGAATCGGAGCCTGACCTCTCCTCTAACGATTCGGAACCCGATCAAGATTCGAGGTTTGTCAACTTTATGACCGTCTTGTGCCAGATTGAGAGCAGCTTGTCCTGGACTCGCGCCCGTCACGGTACACCTTCGAGACTTTCAACGCTACGACTCGGATGTTTCCCGACGTTTACGATATCCAACACCGACTCGAAGGGTTCGCCTAACATCGAAAACCTCTCTACCCGTGGGTATCCCCCGGCAGTGGTAGACAGCGGCTATACTCGGATACTCCCCCCATTGGGGACCTTGGGAAAGGGCTATTCCACGTTCGGGGAATACCCACGGGTAGAATGGCTCTCGACGCCGGGTGAGCCATTCGAGTCGGAGTAGGATGACGTCTTCGTCGGGAATCATCCGAGTCGTAGCGTTAAGTCCCGCACGTGTGCCGTGACAGGCGCGAGTCTAGGATAAGCTGCTCTCGATCAGGCACACGACGGGCAAGGTGGCAAACCTCGAATCCTGAAGAAAAGAGGTCGGGCCACGAGTCGTTAGAGGAGGGGTCAGGCCTCAAACCTTCAGGCGGAGAGGTTTGAGGCCTGTGGTCAACCCCGAGTCTTTATGATAAAGGGTCGGGTCTCGAGTCGTAAGAGGAGGGATCAGGCCCCTTATCAACAAGGGTTAGAGGAGAGATCGAGCCTTGAATCGTGCAGAGGAGAGGTAAACCTCGAGTCGATGCGAGGAGGGGACGGATCTCAAGTCGTTAGAGGAGAGATCAGGCCTCAAGTCGCGAAGAGGAGAGGTTTGTGTGGGAATCTCGAGTCATTGCGAGGAGATGTCGGTTCTCAAGTCGTCAGAGGAGAGTTCAGGCGTCAAGTCGTAAGGATGAGAGGTTTTGCTGAAAGTGGTCTCGTTAATGAGTATTGCCTTTGAGCGCATTAGCGCGAATAGACCTTCCACTATTGAAGCATAGTGTACTAAACAGTTCGAGGTGGGAACCAGGTCTGCGGCCCCAGGTGGAGTTTAGGGAGTAGGGGGTATACACGGAGTATATCATGAGGACCCAGAGTAGCAAACTGGGGGGGCGCGGTGGCTCACCGTGCTCTGAAATACAATCCATAAACCGGGATTTACCACCTGTGGTTACCAAAAAAAACTGTCCCGCAGCTGCTGCCAGTTGAGCATCGAGTCCCTATTGACGAGATCTCGTATGCTGGGCGTGTCTTTATTGTCGTAACAATAGGTATCCTTCTCTAACAAAACCGAGATGGGCATGACGCTCGCCACTACGCAGGCGACTTCGGACGAGATGGTCCGTTATCCACTGATCACCCGCAGGTTCATCAGCCGCTGAAGGCCGCTAAGTCTCTGCAGGTTACACTGTCTTCCCAGGGCCTGCTCGTGTAAGTGCGGCCTTGACCATTATCGCTCTCTTATACACGTGACTTGCGAAGCTGAGAACTTAATCACGCGTTTGGACGCAATATTACACGGTCCAAAAGCAATGGTATCTGTTTGGGGTGAGATCAGGTTGGTGATCAACACCATCTCGGTTTTGTGGTGGACTAGACGCAGGCCGTTGGAGTGCATCCAGCTTTCAACTACCCAGATAGCTACCCCCATTCTGACCCAGATAGCTACTGGGGCAAGTAGATGTACCTTCTCTGTCGAGGAGTCCCTTGCCAAGAAGACTACATTATCCATAATCCTACGAGCTCAGCTCCTCGTTCGTGACCGGGCCAAGTATTGACCCCTGTGGCACACCCGCCGAAACCTCTTGTGCCCGTATGCTCTCACGTGGAAATAGATTTCCACAAGCCTATACAGTGTGCCGGAACCCTCATTTGATTGAGCGACGATGCAATGGCTGTACGCTGTTGAAGGCGTTCTTCACGTCCAGAGTGACCCCGGCGTAAAAGCGGAGTCTTCTCCTCTTTGTTAGCCCAGCTCTGTCAGCTATCTTAATGACTGACCGAATGGCCTCCACTGTGCTGCTCTGCGGAAAGCAAGCTGTTTCTTCGAGAGTCCGGTCTCACTTTCAGTGTACCTCTGGAGTCGGTTCTGAATCACCTTCTCCAGCACCTTACCCGCTGTATCCAGTTAATAGACCGGCCGGTACGCCGATGGGCCCTCTGGAGGCTTACCCGGTTTTGGCAGAAGGACTAATTTCTGCCGCTTCCACGTACTGGGGAACACCCGTTCCGTCACATGTCCGTTTATGATGTGCTGTACCAAACTGTGCGACATACAATCTCTGAAGATCAACATGGGTTTATGAAAAGAAGATCGACGACCACCAACCTCATGACGTACATATCGAAATTAGTTGACAGGCTTGATAAATCTAAACAAGTTGACGCCGTGTACGTAGACCTGAGTAAGGCTTTCGACAAGGTACCGTATGATTTGGCTGTTGAAAAATTGCGGCGATTGGGGTTTCCTGATTGGCTCTGCAATTTGATAACCTCGTATATTGTAGGCCGAACTGCTTTCGTAAGACTGGGCTCTGTTTACTCGACCCCTTTCAAAATTACCTCGGGAGTGCCTCAGGGAAGTCACCTGGGACCTCTGATAATCCTTCTCTTTATCAACGACTTGACTGCTACTCTTGAGTCAGAAAAACTGCTGTACGCCGACGACCTCAAAATTTTCCGAACTATTTCTTCGTTAGTCGACTGCTGCGCTCTCCAAAAGGACATTGACAGTCTGCTAGATTGGTGCCATCAAAACGGCATGACTCCGAATATTACCAAATGTACTACCATCACGTTCACTCGACAACGAAGTCCCATCACTTTCAAGTACAAAATGTCAACGACTAACTTGAATCGCACATCGGTCGTCAAAGACCTTGGCATCACTTTAGACAATAAGCTCAACTTCTCCCAGCATATTACCATGACAGTAGCCAAAAGTTTCGCAGTTTTTGGCTTCATACGACGAAACACGCAGTTTTTTAGTGACTTCTACAGTCTGAAATCACTGTATTGTGCTCCTGTGCGTAGCATTATCGAATTTGGAGTGCAAATTTGGGCACAATATCAGGCGGTGCAATCGGAAAAAATAGAGAGAGTACAACGATGCTTCGTCAGGTACGCTCTACACCAGCTACCTTGGAACGACGCCCTTGAACATCCGCCTTACGAACAACGTTGCTTACTACTTAATCTACCGACGCTGGCATGAAGGCGCGTATTCTTACAACGACTCTTCATTTTCGACATCTTGCAGATTAACGTTGATTATCCAGAATTGTTATCACTTCTACCGTTTAATGCTCCTCTGAGGACTACCCGATCCCAGGAATTGCTGAGACTCTCTCATTGTCGAACTCAGTACGGTCAAAACAACCCTTTAGATGTATGTTGTGCTAGATTTAATGAAGTAGCTAGTGAATTTGATTTTAACATTTTGAAATCTGTTTTCAAATCTAGAAAAGGATAGTTTAATTTCTGTAAATAATTGGAAGCATCTGCAAAGATTGTTAAATAAGTGATGACCGGAACATTTCGGGAATCTCATCCACCGTAATCGTCTCCTTTAGAATGGTATCCCAGTCGTACGGAACTGTTGGCCAGCGGGTAACATCGTGCTGTGGGAACAGCTCGTTGGTGATAACTCTCACTTTTCGTTTTGGCCTTGACTGTCCGATAGACATCGCCCCATGAACTGTCGCTGTCTTATCGGCATAGTTGTTTGAAACGTGCCCTTTTGTTGTATTGATGGCCCTGCGGAAGGCCGATCTCGCGCTTGTCAAGAGTGACCTAAGCTCCGCTCTCCATTCTTGGGTCCTTGCGTTATGCATCCTGCGCCTTACCCTATGGCAGTCGACACCGCGATTTCCTCTGTCCACCAGTAGACGGGTGGCCTAGTGTCTTTAAGTTTCGCCCTTCTCGTCATCGCAGCATATGCAGAGAGAGCCAACTCGACGATCTCACTGAAAGCACTAGGCCTCTCAGTTAAGGTAGCCAGATAACGCTAGATGTTGTACGAGTGCGGAACTTGGCGAACATATGCGGTAATGACCCGAAAACTGCACGTATGTGTGGATCGCTTCCTGCGGAATATATTCCGCGCTTGATGGTCTGAAAATCGTATATTAAACGTAAAACTACATCGCCGGTGTCTTAAAAAGGCGCTAGAAATCGAGTTAACTTAAGTGGAGATGGATTGGCAACACGCTGCGAACCTTGACCGGATCGTCAACAGTGGACGTCTTTTACCACGGCCCCATGCGCCGGAAAATAGACGTGGGATATTAAGTATGGTTCATATTAAGCAGCGTTGATAATTTAAGCACCAAAGTGTTTCTGATATTCTACACCTACAGATCAAGATCTACTCCAATAATCCTTGTGGGAACAGAACTCCGGCAAAGAAGTGACATTGGCATAGAAGAGCTTTGCACCCGTTGGCACAGTCCTCGCAGCGTATTTACGTTGGAGCTAGTCCGTATGCCTGGAAGAAACAAAAAAAAACATTTTCACGTATCTTCAATTCCATCACAAAACAAAAAGTGATAAAAACACGTCCACACTGGCCAAGCATCCAGCAGCAGTAATTTTAAAAAAAAGTTGAAACCATGTGTCATATTTCCTCGGTGAAAATTGAACAATCCTAATAAATCTGAACCTCTCTACCGTTCCGGGAGAAGCAGCGGATCGCGCATTTTTCTCTCTCCCTCTGGCTGGGGGTGATTGATTGCTCAGCCGATATCATTCTGCTAAACAACAACTTTGTGCAGTACAGCGAACGACAACGAATGAGTACAGCAAAGTGTCTTCCCAGCGAGAACATAACTGCCGATGATGGAGGGCCACTCTGATCAACCGACGTTGTCGTCGGTTGAGCGAAGGATCGTACAGGAACCTAGATCTCAACAAAATGACTCAATGACTCACCGGGATACAGCTAGCAGCCGTCTTCATGGGTGGTACTCTACTCTAAGCTTCAACTAACGCATCATCATCACCGTGATGATAAACTCCACGGGAAGAAAGAAAGCCCTCACACCAAGATAGTAAGTGTGGCGAGGGGATGAAGATCACCATAATTGAGCCGGAATTTGCAGGAGGCGTTCGCCGTTTTTTTTTTACTTCTCAGTGAATGAATGGGATGAGGCTTCGTGGCGCGCTAAATGGCTCTAATTTGTAGTGTAATTGCTTACTTTGCAGCATCCAATCCAATCCGAGCCAAGGTTGGGTGTGGGGAACATAATAAATACCAAGCTCTATGAATGAAGGCAGATCATCACGTTCGATCGATGGATCGCGATCGAGACTGAGGAGTGTTTGGCTCGTGTTTGTTTACATTGTAGGGTTATAAATTTTGCTCTTGAATTTGCCAAATTGGTGCCCTTCTAGTCTGGTAGCGTGCCGACCAAGAATCTCTCAATCAGATGAAGATGCTCTCGACGCGATCTTGGTTGAAATGGACTGTTTACCTAATGGGTTTTCGACAGTGACAAGTAGCATGGCTTTTTTTGCAAAAATAAAATCGAAAGAGGCATTCGAGCGTTCAAGTTGATCTTGAATGAAGAATCATTCAAGTACATCTCGTTCATTAATGGAAATTAGGCTGTAGTTGAGTGCCAACAGTTGCGAAAAAAACGGTGAAGCATCACGATACTTGCTTAAGTTTAAATAGAAAGATGCATTGTACTTAACCAAAATTATTTTTCCATAAGCCATTAAGAACCGGGAAGAATTCTTAGCCCGAAAACATCAAAATTTGACATCTCTATCTCAGAAACGACTGGATCAAGTTACACAAATTTAGTTTCACAGAGTTATCGTAAGTGTGGTGTTACATTTTATAGAAAAAAATTCTCTATTAAATGTATCATATTAGAGTTATGCGCATTCGCGTCAGCAATGTGTTAAAATGTAAGATATTAATTTCAACGTTTAAGAGGCAACCTTGAATTAATTATATTACAAAGAGATTAGACAACCGTTATGGAAAAACATCATCGAACACCACACATAAATACGTTTAATAATTACTTGTGGTGGTAGATTTAAGAAGCTCACAGCTAGGAGACCCATGATATTTCCAGAGAGCTGAACGCAAGGTCTAAGAATAGTTTAGCCGACTTACAAATCCTAGATGTCAAGGGCTACGCTTCAGTACGCGGCTACTACCCAAGGAATACTGGCCATGCAATAAGAGGCGTTTCTTACCCCCTGTTCCGAAGAAACGTAGTAAGGAACGTGGAAAAGTAGGATGCGAATGGAAGACGGAACTAAGGTGTTTCCTGGTTAGGCAGCCTGCATAACCCTCAAGGACGCTGGTAAATCCCATCGAAACGGTACCAACACGAATCAAAAAGCTCTTGTACTCTCCTGCGGGAACGGCTAGAGCGTCATTGGGGGGAGGAGGGGGGGGGGGGGGTAGATTGGGAAATCTGCTTAAAACATGTTAAAATCAAACTGATTATAAACTGAAATAGATAATTCAAAACAATTATCGATTGAATGGTTTCGTCCATACGCAGTACGGTATTCAAAAAAACTGACGTTGCCGAAGTGTCCTACTGAAATGCATACAAATTGACACGTTGGAGAATATACGATGAGTTAACGCGGCTTGTCAATACATCAAAGATGAAGGTTTGCTGCAATTTGGCGCGATGCTTTTCTAGACTGGCTTAGCTTATCATCATACATCTTTGCTAATACGGGGAAAGTCGAAGTGGTTCATTCCAAGGGAGGCGTCGTAAAGCTCCAGGCTCCCCGTAGAAAACTATAGGGGTGTTGCAATTCCCTCTGCAATACCCAAACTTTTTGACTGTATTGTATACGATAAGATTTATCCGTGGATTCGGACGTTCAAAATGCTTTTCTCAAAATACGCTCAACCGTAACGAACCTAACAGAGTTTGCATCGGGAACCTCACAGTGGATGATGCAAGATTTTCAAGTTGACGCAATATACGCTGACATGTTCAAAGCCTTTGACGTAATCAATATAAACACTCTACTGTGGGTATTATGCAAGAATGGAATAACCGGATCCGGTCTCCGATGGATTCGTTCGTACCTGATCGAAAGAACGCAATACGTTGAAGTGGAGAACGTGAGATCTAGTATTTTCTCGATCAACAGTGGTGTTCCACTAGGGAGTCACTTGGGACCCCTTCTGTTCATCGCTCTTATGAACGAATTTCCTGAAGTGCTGACTGATGTGTTCGCACTGGTTTGTGATCAGGATTAAAAAATGTGTTTGCCTTTTCGTTACCCGAAGGATTGCGTGACTCTGCAAAACGCCTTGCACAGGTTCACAGAGTGGTGCAGTAGATTCGGCCTGAAGATCAATTCCTCGAAATCCGAATTTTCTCGGAAAATAAGCAATATCACTTATAAACACCGCTTAGAAAACGATTTCATCAATGTTCGGTCAAACTCAGTGAAAGAGTTGGGAGTGGAGTTGGGAGTGGAGTTGGACGCGGAGTTGACTTTTCCAAAACACATTGAAAAAGTTGTAGCAAAGGCAAATTATATGTTCGAAATGGTTAGTAGAATCTGTCATGAGCTGGATAATCCCTCCCATACGATTGTCTCAATCTACACTGGATTAGTTGGGACCGTCATTGAATATGCCGGCATTGTGTGGCGACCGTACTACAACATACACAACAACAGACTAAAGAGAGTTCAGAAGAAGTTCTTGAAATACGCTTTGAGAAACCTTGGGTAGCAAGTAGAAATACCGGAGTATCGAGTTTTGTGCATGCTGGTAGGTTTGGACACGCTGGAAACCCGAAGAAAATTGATCGACGCACTGTTTCTAAAGGATTTAATCTGTGGAAGGATTTAATCTGTGGAAGACGCCGTATTTATTATCTTGTGTATCCCCGCAGCCGTTTACGAAGCGTAAGGCCGTTTGAACTAGCTAATCGGATCCAGAATTACGCCAGAAACGAACAAATGTACCGAATGATGGCATTTTACAACGCAAACGTCGATATGATTCAACTAAGCATGACCAGAGAAAAAATCAAATGTAGAATTATGCAGTGCTCTTTTACAAATAAACAATTAATATTATTATTAAGTTTCATTTATTCTATAGAATAAGATAAAAGGCTGAAGCCTAGGATCTAATCTAATCAATAAAGCATACTTAAGGAAATATTGTGTGGTCTGAGAGGTTAACCACACCTGGACAGCGTATTCTTAAATGATGAACAGAAGACGACTTTCAGTGCATAGACATAATCGAATTCGAGAATGTTGCGGCGCAGAAACTCAAGAGTACCAATTCGCGTTTGTCAGCATCAGTTCACGAGAGTCCAGCTATTAAGTCTAGCAATGTCTTCTTGCAAGGCGAGACAGTGAATTTTGCTGGAAACCTTTCTAAAATTTTAAAAATCGTCCGAATAAACAAGCGTATCAGATTGAAGCACATGTGTCATTCACAAAAATGATAAACAAAAGAGGTCCAAGGTGGCTTCATTGGAGAAAATTGTGACAAATGACCTCGAGCGTGACTCAATCCCTTGAAGGGACTAGGTAGGAAAACTAAGTCGGTTAAAAGCCAACGCAAAGTCAATAAAAAGGAATCATTTTGAATACCTTTGTTTATCCAGATAATTGTGAGCGAATTGACGTAAAACAATAAGTTTGTGACTGAATCATTTGAAATACCTTTGTTTATCCAGATAATTGTGAGCGAATTGACGTTAACCAATAAGTTTGTGACAAATCCGTGTTGGGAATTGCAAATCAAACGTTTACCGATAGCGTAAAAATGTTCATGAATCAGGACTTTAAAAACTTTGGAGGTGGAACTCGAAAAGTGTCTGAAGTTTTCAACGCAATGTACATTTGCTGATTCATGGATCAGAGAAATAGCCGCAATTGGCCAGGCCCTTGGAAAAAAATCGAACTCTCAGAGAAAGAATAAACAGGCAACATATTGAGTACAGTGGGCAGACTCATGATATACTCCGTGTATACCTTCTACTCCCTAAACTCCACCTGGAGCCGCAGATCTTAGTTCCCACTTCTAACTGTCGTTAAACTATCCTTCAATAGTGGGAGGTCTATACGTGCAAGTGCGCTAGAAGGCAAACTCATATACGAGACCTAACTCTTAGTTTAATTTTGTTCATTTTAAGAGGATTTCAACCATCGTAGTCATTCGTCCTCTGTATTAATGTTTTACACATCAAACGAGACCACTTTCAACCTTGAACTCTCTCTCCTCTAACGACTCGAGAACCGACATCTCTAACCTCTCTTCTGCACGACTCAAAGCCCGATCTCCCCACTAGTTCCTGGTCAAAATCTGCAGAAAGCAATGTCAAACCTGCTTGAATCATATTATGATTCGATAGAGACACAGCTTGAACAACTGTTGCACACTAGGAACATCAGCTGTTGTGGGAGATGAATACGGATCACGTTAATATCAGATCGTTAACAGCTTCAGGCGGAATCAGTTGATTACCGACAGTACTAAACCGACCGCGGTATTGATAACAAAAAAGGTCCAAAGAACTCTACCACCAGGATGACTATGACTTTGGTGATTCCTACGGGATGATCATGGTCTCAAGAACTGGGGTCGCAACGCCCTAAATGAACCAAAATTATTTGAGGGAAATAGGCAACAATCTGCCCACCAGGCAAACATAACTGGGATACGAGCTCAGAGATGGGGTTATTGGTGGAAAAACTTCGCGACAATTTCAAGTGACTAACTTCTAGTCTCTCCAACCGGAGTAAATTCCAGGTTCAGACGGCATTCTGGAAATTATAGTTGAAACCACGATGGTCAAATTTATAGAAAGTGACGGAAAAGAATATCTCCAGACGTAAGAAAGAGGTGCTTGTCAAAGAAAGTTGTTGAAATAAGTAATTCAAAGTAGGTTTCAGTGTTGGAATAGAGGTATCATTGTTTTTCAATCTCAGTAAGGGTCTTACATGGCTACACTCTACACTAGCGATTGTTAACCCCACCAGCAATCGTCAATACGCGAATTGCCAATCGTAAGTTTCAACACCTCCCCTCAATTCGCAGATTGAGAATGTTGAAGAGCATCGTCGATGACGAGCTTTCCGCAACACCAACAACTTCTTCCAGCCATCGGAAATCAGCAGACACATGAAAACCGTAGCGTAGCTGAGTATCGCAAGATGAACTCTTTTAACAAGCTTCTCCTTCCAATCTTGTTCCCTGGCAGAAGTCGTTGTCTAGCTTGGCATTGGCGTCGGCAATGAAGTGAGGATGACAAAAAAACCCTCCCAAAGTGCCAGAAAGCCCTTTCAGCAGTTGGATGATCAACGGTGATCACGGTGATCAACTGTATCCAAACTCGGCTTCTAGCTATGCCATTCGATCTCTGCGCTAGTTGACCAATTCCGGTTTCGGAACCCGTGAGTCCCCCTCTCAGCCGTCGGGGCTATTAACCGCAGCGTTGCTCGAGACTCGTGATAGCACCGAGAGTAACCCTCTCAGAGCCCGCCTTCCCGGCCTCGATGTCCAGTACCAACTTGGATCGTTTCTGCGGTGGTTAGCTCTTCTAGCTGATGGACTCCTCTGCCCTGGTAACTAGCACACTTGCTAACCGAAAGTTTTTGCGGGTACCCCTCTAAATCTAACTATTTTCCACTACCAGACGTATCTTGGCTCATAACCTGTTGAAATGAGTAGTTCAAAGCCGGTTTCAGTGGTGGAAACGAGTTTTTGTTTATTTCAATCTCAGTAAGGTCCTTACATGGCTACACTCTACACTAGCGATAGGTCACTCCACTAGCGATCGACAAAACGCGAATTGACAAACGTGGGTTTCGACAAAAATGTAAGGAAGAGCTGGTAAGGTGTTAGAGAATATAACCCAATAGCGAAGCGTAGCGTTTGATGTAGTTGAGAACTGGTTTCGTTCCTATAGCTTGTGTCGCGGATCAATGCCAACACTTCGGTAATCCAAAGGTTTCGTCGTCAATCCTGCGGTACGGTGGAGCGGCCTTCGACAAGCAGTGTAACCTGTAGGATAACTTAGCAGTGTGAAGATGCATATGACCCCGTGAGTAAACAGCGGGTACGAGAACGGATCACTTTAAAAACGACCAGTGAATATAGGTTAGAAAGGATTAGATGGTCAATTGACAACATCTGTGGTTCCGCCCAGATAACAATTGCTGTGGTTAGAAGTTGAAGATTACAGCAGATCGCGATACAAGAAAGGTGACTTCATCATCGGGGAATCTATGTAGAATGCCTTAGATGCTACAAGCGAAACTAGCTAGATGAAGCAGCTTCAACGATGTTGTGAAACACGTGGGTATGCCGGGTCTGTAGTAAGATAACTAGGCCTCGAAGTTTGAGGCAGACCTCGAGTCGTTTGGGTCAAATCATGATTCGTTACAAGGCTTAGGGGAGAGAGTTCAGTCTAGGGAATGAGAGTTCGTTTGTGACTATTAACGTTGACCGTACGAGCGCATGTAATATTCCGCATTCGAAGAACAGCTTCTTGCGTTTTTAGATATCAAGGTTAGAGGCTCCCGCTGAAGATCAAGGCTTAGGAGGAGTTTAATCACTTCACGACACTTTCGCGCCGGATTGGCAGGCAGACTCGGAGCTCTCGCCGTGAAAACAGTTTCCAGGTGGTAATCGGCTGAACAACTTATAAAAAAGATAAATTGAGCAGAATTTGAGAAAAGTAATACTACTTAAAATAAAAATCAAAAGACTAAGATTAGATGACACATCACACCTCGGAAGTTCAGTGACTTAATTTTTCTAACGGTCATCAGTATTTTTTGGTCATTTATTTTCTCACATCAACCTAAGAGCTGTCAAGACCATATGGTAAACAGAGGTGTCGCAACACTCCAAATGTGTTTTTTCAGAATTTCTAAAATCGAAAATTCTGTTGACATTACCAATTTTTTTTGGTAATTCGATCAATGTTTTGATCTATAACTTGCTATAACATTTCCCAATTGGAACATTTATTCACAAGAAAAAAAACCATCACACACCACTGGTTGGCAGCCAGCTGTCTCTCAATAATTAATCCATTTCGGAGCTTCCAAAGAAGCCGCCGACCGAGACGATCACCGAGTGCCACGAGAGGACAAGTTCATTGCCAAAAAACACATCGCACACATTTTCTATACGGTAAGCGGTACCGAGCACATGAGCTCTGCGGACATTGGCACCGTGTGGCAGAATCATCGGTTCCGATTCGGTCAAGTCGGTCCCAATTTGGCTCAGATCCTGAATCAACCACCCACCTTTTTTCCGTCCAAAAGGGGGGGTACCTACTTCAATTGAAACCGACACTTTTAGCTTACTAAAAAAAAAAATTAAACAAAATTGTGATGGAGTGGAACCGTGAAATTGAACTGACCTCTCGGCACCCCGTTTCAGTTTGTTGATGTTACCGGAATCTTTCCGCCATCCGGCGAAAGGACCCACAGACAGTTTAGTGGAAAACATTCGAGAAACAAAAAGTGGTATTATTTTTAGTCACAGAAAAAATATTCATTAATATCGCACACCGGGTTCTATTTGTGGAAACCCCGGAACAAAATGCCAGCCAGGCCAGCTCACCTCACCGCAAAGCTTGTGAGAGTCTGAGTGAATCTCACATCTGATTTCGGTTCGGGCCAAAACAACAACACACCCTCGCAAATTTTGAGGATTTTTTTTTTCAACCGGTCCACCCCAGTTGGTGGAAAAAGAAGGTTTAAAAATGGCAAAATATTATTAGCCGGAATTATATGGAAGAGAAGAGATTATCTTAACGAGTCTCGGTTTGAATGGAACCAACTGGGAAGAGTTCAAGGTTCCGGTGCCAGATTGGCTTTTGGGATCTCTGTTTTTTTTTCGGATATTTTGATCTTTAACAAGATAAGGGTCTTCGAACGTTCTATGACAAAATCGAAGGATTTCCGGATCGGTAGTTTTACTTACTCAGGAAGTCGGATGAGATCATTCGAAACGAATTTTTGTTTACCTGTAAAAAATAAAATAAAGGAAAATACATTATTAATAGATTGATTAGATAAAAAATAACTGCTAAGGAGAACTTGTAAACAAGAGAAAAATAAATCTAAACAACTCTTAACTCGCGATTTTTTTTACAGACTGTTAATTGTCAATTTGACGAACGCGGCAATATATGAATCTTGATCGAGAATGCCACGCAAATGCTTAACAGCTTCATTGGGCAAAAATTCATTCAAGAATCTAGGCTAGTTCTGATAACGATTTACCCTACTTTTACCACTAAGCTCAGAAAGGCAAATCAGAGCCTGCCCCCTACAGGGGGACACGATGAAGAAAAGTTTTCTGACCGCAAAAAGACTGAAAGAACATGACACGGCGAGGCAACAACGTGTAAAAGCTCATTCATAAAACACAACAAACTCACTACAAACCGATGATGATTTGACACAGATTTCACCCGTTGCTTTTTATTTTCCTCTACACCTAATGAGAAGGAAGCAAAAAGGAAGCCTGGCTCGAACCGATGAAATCCGACGCCTCCGGGGAAAAACTGGGCATCGATTTTCTTCGTTTTACAAAACCACGCCGTCATTCGACGTCGTCGTCCTAGTAGAGTTTAATCATTCTTCCGCCCCGGTTGTTCCATTTAAGTTCCCTGGCCGATGGCGACAATCAACTTTGACTGGTGAACTCTTTCCTACTGATGTTCCGAAAAAAAAATCTAAACTGCTCTTTCATGTACCTATGATGGTGAACTTCGAAAGGAACAGGAAAATGTAGGTCAGTGGTTTCCTTCCTTTTCGGCGGGAAGTCCTCGAGCGTCTTTTCAGAAAAGACGAAGGTATGTTCGTCTTCTATAATGCACCACCGACC
Organism: Uranotaenia lowii; assembly: GCF_029784155.1. Classification (NCBI taxonomy): domain Eukaryota; kingdom Metazoa; phylum Arthropoda; class Insecta; order Diptera; family Culicidae; genus Uranotaenia; species Uranotaenia lowii. The sequence continues at coordinate 368,677,830 of NC_073692.1, read as the reverse complement.
GTTTTATCGGAGATGACTGAATTTAAGGCGCTCCCGGGTATGTATAAACTCTATCGCACACATTCTACGACAGCATACCAGGGCTTCCAAGCATTCTCAGCTTTTGGAACAAGGCAAAGGTTAATGTGGAACATAGGACGTGTTGAGAAATGGGAGACTGGAACAAATGAAAACAGAATGTTGAAAGTATAATGAAAAAAAGACGAAAAACGAAAGACGAAAGACGAAAAACGAAAGACGAAAGACGAAAGACGAAAGACGAAAGACGAAAGACGAAAGACGAAAGACGAAAGACGAAAGACGAAAGACGAAAGACGAAAGACGAAAGACGAAAGACGAAAGACGAAAGACGAAAGACGAAAGACGAAAGACGAAAGACGAAAGACGAAAGACGAAAGACGAAAGACGAAAGACGAAAGACGAAAGACGAAAGACGAAAGACGAAAGACGAAAGACGAAAGACGAAAGACGAAAGACGAAAGACGAAAGACGAAAGACGAAAGACGAAAGACGAAAGACGAAAGACGAAAGACGAAAGACGAAAGACGAAAGACGAAAGACGAAAGACGAAAGACGAAAGACGAAAGACGAAAGACGAAAGACGAAAGACGAAAGACGAAAAACGAAAGACGAAAGACGAAAGACGAAAGACGAAAGACGAAAGACAAAAGACGAAAGACGAAAGACGAAAGACGAAAGACGAAAGACGTAAGACGAAAGACGAAAGACGAATCTACAATCTAGAATCTAAAAACAAGAATCTACAATTTAGATTCCAGAATCTAGATCCTAGATGGAGGATTCTAGATTCTAGAATCTTGAATCTTAAATCATGGATCTACAATCTAGAATCTTGAATCAAGAATATAAAGTCTAGAATCTAAAATTTAGAATCAAGAATCTAGGAACGAAAAATTAGAATCTAGAATCTAGAATCTAAAATCTCGAATCTAAAATCTAGAATCTAAAATCTAGAATCTAGAATGTTAAATCTAGAATCTAAAATCTTGAATCTAGAATTTAGAATGAAGAATCTAAAATCAAAAATCTAGAATCTAGAATCTAGAATCTAGAATCTTGAATCTAGAATATATAATCTAGAATATAGAATCCAGAATCTAGAATCTAGAATCTAGAATCAAGAATCTAAAATCTAGAATCTAGAATCTAGAATCAAGAATCTAAAATCTAGAATCTAGAATCTAGAATTTAGAATTAAGATTCTAGAATCTAGATCCTAGATGTAAGATTCTAAACTCTGGATTCTAGAACCCAGAATCTAGGATCTAGATTCTAAAATCTAGGCTCTAGAATCTAGAATCAAGAATCTAGAATCTAGAATCTAGAATCTAGAATCTAGAATCTAGAATCTTGAATCTATAATCTAGTATTTATAATCTGGAATCTAGAATCTTGAATCTAGAATCTAGAACATAAAATCCTAAATTGAGAAATTAGAATCTAAAATCTAGAATCTGGAATCTAGATCCTAGATGGAGGATTCTAGATTCTAGAATCTAGAATCTTGAATCTTAAATCATGGATCTACAATCTAGAAACTTGAATCAAGAATATAAAGTCTAGAATCTAAAATTTAGAATCAAGAATCTTGAAACGAAAAATTAGAATCTAGAATCTTGAATCTAAAATCTCGAATCTAAAATCTAGAATCTAAAATCTAGAATCTAGAATCTAGAATATTAAATCTAGAATCTAAAATCTTGAATCTAGAATTTAGAATGAAGAATCTAAAATCTAAAATCAAGAATCTAGAATCTAGAATCTAGAATCTAGAATCTTGAATCTTGAATCTAGAATATATAATCTAGAATATAGAATCCAGAATCTAGAATCTAGAATCTAGAATCAAGAATCTAAAATCTAGAATCTAGAATCTAGAATTTATAATTAAGTTTCTAGAATCTAGATCCTAGATGTAAGATTCTAAACTCTGGATTCTAGAACCCAGAATCTAGGATTTAGATTCTAAAATCTAGGCTCTAGAATCTAGAATCAAGAATCTAGAATCTAGAATCTAGAATCTGGAATCTAGAATCTAGAATCTAGAATCTTGAATCTAGAATCTAGAATCTATAATCTGGAATCTAGAATCTTGAATCTAGAATCTAGAACATACAATCCTAAATTGAGAAATTAGAATCTAAAATCTAGAATCTGGAATCTAGATCCTAGATGGAGGATTCTAGATTCTGAAATCTAGAATCTAGGATGTAGAATACAGAATCTATAATTAAGAATCAAAATCTAGGATTATGAATCAAAAATCTAGAATCTAGAATCTAGAAACGAGAATCTGGAATCTGGAATCTAGAATCTAGAATCTAGAATCTAGAACCTATAATCTAGAATGTTGAATCTTAAATCTATAATCTACTTAAAATCTAAAATCTAGAATCCAGAACTCAGAATCTGGAATCGAGATTCTAGAATCTAGAATCCAGAATACAGAATCTGGAATCTTAAATCTAGACTCTAGAATTAAGAATCTAGATCTTAGATGAAGGATTCCACATTCTGGATTCTAGAATCTAGAATCTAGAATCAAGAATATAGAATACAGAATCTATAATTAAGAAGCAAAATCTAGGATTTAGAATCAAAAATCTAGAATCAAGAATCTAGAATCTACAATCTAAAATCTAGAATGTTGAATCTAGGATCTGAAATCTAGAATCAAGAATCTCGAATCTAGAATCTAGAATCTAGAATCTAAAATCCAGAATCTGGAAATTTGAACTAAGAATCTGGAATCTAAAATCTCGAGTCTTGAATCTAACATCTGAAAATAATCTTCTATCTGAGATCTGGAATCTAGAATCAAGAACCTAGAATATAGAATCTAGAATCTAGAATCTAGAATCCAGAATCTAGAATCTAGAATCTAGAATCTAGAATCTAGAATCTAGAATCAATAATCTAGAATCTAGAATCTAGAATTAAGATTCTAAAATGTAGAATCTAGAATTAAGATTCTAGAATGTAGATCCTAGATGTAAAATTCTAAATTCTGAATTCTAGAACCCAGAATCTAGGATCTAGATTCTAAAATCTAGGATCTAGAATCTTGAATCTTGAATCTTGAATCTTGAATCTTGAATCTTGAATCTTGAATCTAGAATCTAGAATCTAGAATCAAGAATCTAAAATCTAGAATCTAGAATATAGAATCCTAAATTGAGAATCTTGAATCTCAAATCTAGAATCTAAAATCTAGAATCTGGAATTTAGATCCTAGATGGAGGATTCTAGATTGTAGAATTCAGAATCTAGTGTATAGAATACAGAATCTATAATTAAGAGCAAAATCTACGATTTTGAATAAAAAATCTAGAATTTAAACTCTAGAATCGAGAATCTGGAATCTAGAATCTAGAATCTAGAATTTAGAACCTAGAATCTAGAATCTACTTAGAATCTAGAATCTAGAACTCAGAATCTAGAATCTAGATTTTAGAATCAAGAATCCAGAGTCCAGAATCTGGAATTTAGAATCTAGAATCTAAAATTAAGAATCTAGATCCTAGATGAAGATTCTAGAATCTGGATTCTAGAATCTAGAATATAGAATAGAAAATCTATAATTAAGAAGCAAAATCTAGGATTTAGAATAAAAAATCTAGAATCAAGAATCTAGAATCTAGAATCTAAAATCTAGAATCTAGAATCAGAAATTTAGAATTTTGAATCTAGAATCTGAAATCTAGAATCTGAAATCTAGAATCAAGTATCTGGAATCTCGGATCTAGAATCCAGAATCTGGAACTTTGAATTTAGAATCTAGAATCTAAAATCTCGAGTCTTGAATTTAAAATCCGGAAATAATCTTTAATCTGAGATCTGGAATCTAGAATCTAGAATCTAGAACCTATAATCTAAAATCTAGAATTTTGAATCAGAATCTTAAATCAAAAATTTAGAATGTAGAATCTAGATTCTTGATTCTCATCTAGAATGTAGAATTTTAAATCCAGAATCTAGAAACGAATATTTAGAATCTTATATCTAGAATTTGAAATCTAGAATCAAGAATCAATAATCTAGAATCTAGAATCCAGAATCCAGAATCCATAATTCATATCCTAGATGGGGGATTCTAGATTCTCAATTTTCGAATTCAGAATCCAGAATCTATAATGAAGAATCTAGAATCGAGGATGTAGAACCCAGAATCTATAATTTAGAATCAAAATTTAGAATTTAGAATCTAGAATCGATAACCACCACCTTCAGGTTCGAAAGTCGGAAATTCTGCCAATCCCTGAAATGAAATCGACACGTCTCAAAGCGTTGAAAGACTTAGCTTTTACACTGACAAGCAGGGCACAATATAGTGTTACATTTTATGTGGAATACAGCGCTCATTTTCGGTTTCCTACTAAAAGCAGCAGCACCGGAAGACTAGCGAACGATGACTTAACCGGAAAACGTGATAGCTGGTCTCTTGCAGTTTCCTTCAAAACGGGGATGTGTTTTTTTTCTATGTTTCTATCTCTTTATTTTTCAATTTAAAACGTGATAAAATGGACGAGCTTATTCTGGAGAAACAAAATAAGGAAGTTAGCTGGAAATTCTTAAGGTTATGAAAATCGTAATTTATGTTACGTTCGCCAAATAAATATTAAGCATCTCAAATGTAGTTTGTTAATGATATTTTAGGATAAGAATAATACAAAGATAGGGGAGATGGGGGCATAATGGCCACCTTAAGGAAAACGGTTATTTAACCATAGAACATTGCTGTAATATGGAGGTTACATTATTGTTTCGTGTTCAGACACTTGAAAAGCCTATTCCCTAACGAGCTGAAACGTGAAAAACTAGATGAAAACGTTAAAAAATACATTTTAAAAAATTTTGCCAAAAGCTGAAAACCAGCCACTGTGGAGGCATAATGAGAACCCTTCCTGAGGCAGTATGAGCACCATTAATCAGAGCAAGATGTGCGTTTTCTGCCGGGGAATCTAGCAGCGAATTCAATTCGATGAAGTCAGGTGAGTCGTAGATTCATCAAACAAAGCAATAACAAAATAATCTAGGTCTGTTTGTAGAATACAAACAATTCACGCACGCTCATACATTAAGTGCTTTGTTCGGAGGATGATGCTACTAGCCGTATAGTAACAATAAAAAAATCGATCATGAATTGTGAATGGAAAAAAATCACCTCGAACAGAAATCGAACTCTAGTCTTTTGATTACCTCTCCGACACCTTACCAATAGGCTAAATCGTCGGATGAAAACTAGTCAAGGTGTGGCTCTATAAATCAATTTTAATTTGCTGCTAGATTCTGCGGCAGAAAATGCTCATTATGCCTCGATAATATGGTGCTCTATATGCCCCTAGTCAACAAATTTAAGTAAAAACGTGTTTTAAAATTGATAAAAGTGAAAAATCAAAAATTTTATGATGGTAAAAATTGAGAAACATTGTGTACATCATGTTGCAGTGCGTACATTATAGATCAAGGTTATTTTAAGATCATAAGAGCTTATTTCGTGGTGCTCAAAAATTATAATATTTTCGTAACTTGAGAACCAAGCAAGTTTTTTTTAAATATCTCTGTAAAGATGATAAGGAGATTCCTTTTTTTGTGAAAAATTAATACTATAGGAAGTACGAAACAAATCCTCATGAAAATTTATTTAAGAAAATACGCACTTTCGTAGAAAAGCGTAGTTCTCATTATGCCTCGGGTGCTCGTTATGCCCTCATCTCCCCTAAATTTTGAAATAACTGTGGGAACGAAAAAAAAAAATGGATAATTAAAAGAAGCTTCGGAAAAAAAATTAGGAAAAATTTGAGTAATTCGAAATAAAACATTCGATTTGATAAATTAAAATTTCAAAGTTTAGTAAACATTGTAAAACATAATTGATTTTTTCTAAGCATATCGGGCAAAATGAATCTAAAAATTTAACTGATTTCAAACTTCTTATTTCAGATTTCCAGCTCCTGAAGCCTGACTTAAAAAAATATCAACCCTATAGCTACTGATTTCTAATTTCAAACGATCAATTCAAATTTTCATGCTTTCACTTCTATCATCTGATCTCTAATTTCAGAATTCTTTCTTCTATCTTCAGACTTCAAAATTTGACTACAACTGTCAAATTTCATACTGTCGACTTCTGACTACAGACTCTAAGGTTCTCTCTTTCTCTTCAAGAGCCAAGAGCCAAGAGCCAAGAGCCAAGAGCCAAGAGCTAAGAGCCAAGAGCCAAGAGCCAAGAGCCAAGAGTCAAGAGTCAAGAATAACGAGTCAAGAGGCCAAATCCAAAAGCGTAAAAGCCAAAAGCCAAGAGCCAAGAGCCAAGGGCCAAGACCCAAGAGAAAAGAGTTATGAATTGAGAGTCAAGAGTTAAGAGCTAAGAACCAAGAGTCAAAAGCCAAGAGTCAAAATCCAAGAGCCAAGAGCCAAGGGCCAATAGCCAAGAGCCAAGAGCCAAGAGCCAAGAGCCAAGAGCCAAGAGCCAAAAGCCAAGAGCCAAGAGCCATGAGTCAAGAGTCAAGAATAAAGAGTCAAGAGGCAAAAGCCAAAAGCGTAAAAGTCAAAAGCCAAGAGCCAAGAGCCAAGGGCCAAGACCCAAGAGAAAAGAGTTAAGAATTGAGAGTCAAGAGTTAAGAGCTAAGAACCAAGAGTCAAAAGCCAAGAGTCAAAAGCCAAGAGCCAAGAGCCAAGAGCCAAGAGCCAAGAGCCAAGAGCCAAGAGCCAAGAGCCAAGAGCCAAGAGCCAAGAGCCAAGAGCCAAGAGCCAAAAGCCAAGAGCCAAGAGCCAAGAGTCAAGAGTCAAGAATAAAGAGTCAAGAGGCAAAAGCCAAAAGCGTAAAAGCCAAGAGCCAAGGGCCAAGACCCAAGAGAAAAGAGTTAAGAATTGAGAGTCAAGAGTTAAGAGCTAAGAACCAAGAGTCAAAAGCCAAGAGTCAAAAGCCAAGAGCCAAGAGCCAAAAGCCAAGATCCAAGAGCCAAGAACCTGGAGCCAAGTGTCAAGAATCGAGAGTCAAGAGCCAATGGCCAAGAGCCAAGAGCCAAGAGCCAAGAGCCAAGTGTCAAGAGTCAAGAGTCAAGAATCGAGAACCAAGAGCCAAGAGCCTGGAGTCAATGGAGAATTTTGTCAACTTTTGCCAATTTTGGATACTTTATATGTAGAATTATATTTTAATTTTGTTTAGGGATTTTTAACGGCTATCAGTCTCGGTTTTTTAAGTTAAAACGACTGTTTTTATTCCAACGTTTCGATTCTGATTGGATCTTCCTCAGGGGCTAAATTTTTTTGCTTATTTAGTGAAAATCGACTTCTTGAACTGCTGTCATTGGGTTCCTGCGTTGGATAATGCTGGTTATCATTTTGTGTTTTATGAATTTCAATGTTTAGTGGACTTACTGTTGACAAATTTTCATGGAATATTCGACAGACCGACGAATATTTTGTGAAGATTCGTCAACAGTAAGTCCCACTAAACTTACGTTACAGTAAAATATTTACAATCGTTTTTACTTAAAAATCAACCTAAACGGTCGTTCTGTTCATAAAAAATGATAATAAATTATACTGTTCTCAAAACAAGACGGTTTTACCACCAATTTGAAAGAAAAATCTTAACCACAAAAAAAGCAAACTTACGGCAAACCACGATAGTTTTGAAAGTATAAATATTTAAAGCAAACGTTTTGGAAACAAATTTGCAGACTGTTCGCTAATTTTTGAAATAAAATTGTAGTTTTTAAGTTTTAAAAACTTTCACATAAAAAATCTCAATTTTGATAAGTGTTATTAGATCAAGATCATAAGTGATTAATTGTCCAAAATTAAACTTCCGAGATTTCCCACTCGATTCGATCGAAAGATCAAACAGCCCCTTTAACCGATTCCGATCTTCCAATATTATTTTCCACACTCGATTCGCACGAACCTGGTTAGACAACATCTCTGAAGTTCGAGGATAATCATCAATCGTGCCCCCTCGGAGGCACACGAGATGAACTTTTGAGAAAAATAAAAAAGCTACTAACATGTTTCGCTCCACTCTGAATGTATATCAATTTAATTCCATTAAAATCTCTTCTTTAGCCTATCACGATCCCGCGATCCGCCAATTTCGCAGATGTAAACAGCTTCTTTATTTTCAATTTTTGTTTTTTGCCAATCACTCTTGGCAAAGATGCTTAAGCCAAGGAGCCAATCGCTTAAAAAGACAAAAAAAAAAGAAAAAAATCTCTAAAACCAATAATCTTTTTCCGTACACATATTTTCACACGCAAATCTAATTTTACCCACCATCAGGCGGCAACCGGCTGCCGGCTGCTGTTGTTGTGTTGTGGGACCAAAAATAGGTTTAGACTACCAAAACACAGCTTCCCTGCTTAAAATATACATAAACTTCGCCTCTGCTGGTGGAGCGAGGATATTTTTAGATTCCGCGGTGTGTCTCCTCCGCCTATCACGAGACTCATCTTTCGAGATCTTAATCCAACAACACACAAAGGTCGCCCGGAACTACTCACTCATCGAAGAGGGACCACCTTACCCCATACTTCGTTCTGCCACCTTTTTTTTGGATGATGTGGGTGGTAAATATGGGGCGTGAAAAGTAAATTTTCCGGAACTAATATATGTGTTTCGCTTCTATGAAAAATGGTGATTTGGAATTTTGTTAATTTTATCTCAACTATTGAAGAATCAAAACTCTTCAATATTCAATTTGAATACTCATAAAAATTGAGTAATAGATTTTCGGCAATTTTATGTAAAGATAACCTACTTCGAACATAAACAAAAGAAACTGACCTTTGCAAAATTTTAGCTCAATTAAACTTGATTTAGGGGTGCCTAAAGGGCTCAAAGTTTCAGTTTTTTGACCCTCAAAAATCACCAATGGAGGGACCAAAGGAATTCTAAAATTTTAATTTTGATTTCAGATGACAGCTAAAATGCATAAAACGTCGAGATCTGCTATCTCAAAAATTTTTTTGTCAAAAACCTACTTTAGAATTTCAAAAATCACATAACGAGGGATCAAAGGATTTCAGAAAATTCGAAATTTGATTTTTTTTACCTGAGTCATTTGGTAAAAAAAATTTGAATTTCGAATTTTCCGAAATCCTTTGATCCCTCCTTACGTGATTTTTGAAATTCTAAAGTAGATTTTTGACAAAAAATTATTTGAAATAGCAGATCTCGACGTTTCATGCATTTTATCTGTCACCTGAAATCAAAATTAAAATTTTCGAATTCCTTTGGTCCCTCCAAAACGTAGAAAACTTTTCCGAAAAACGTTCGGTTTTTCCGGTCCTAGAATGTCGATTTTTGACCAAACATTTTTTTCGGTATAATACCAGATCTCGACGTTTCATGCATTTTCAAGTCATTTGGCATCAAAATTAAAATTTCGATTTTTCCAATTTCCTTTGGTCCCCCCTTTGGTGATTTTTGAAATTCTTAAGTCTATTTTTGACAAAAAAAAATGTTTTCGAGATAACACCAGATTTTGACGTTTTATGCATTTTTAAGTCTCTTGACATCAAAATTAAAATTAGGGGTTTTTCCAATCAGCTTTGGTCCCCCCTTTGGTGATTTTCGAGGGTCAAAAAATCGAAACTTTGAGTACTTTGAGACATTCCTAAATCAAGTCCAATTGAGCTGAAATTTTGCTCCGGTACGTTTTTTGAGCCAATCTACAAAATTTATATGGTGGGATTTCATAATTCGATCATGATTTTTTTTTCATTCAGCCACTTGACTGCCACCCTACTGCACATATTACAAAATTTTAAGAACTTCTAAACCTCTTCAGTGTTTAAAAAATGCAAAATTAATCACTCCTTAGGACATGTATTTAGGAATATTTATGTTCATTCGGATTCGAACCTCCTTCAGACGAACAACAACATTAGGAAGAAATTTATGTGTACAACCAAAACCCTCACCATACTTAATCGTCTTTAAAAGCATGAGAACACCCACAAATCCACTAGCAAAAAAAAATACCAACCCAAGCCAAGGCAAGATTGTATTTTACATTTACGCAAAATTTTATGAGCTGTTGAAATTTATGTTACCTCTTGTTTTTTTTTCGTTTTGGAATCGACACAAATTTTCCTACTCTTTCTAATTCCATGCAGTTTAGGGTGGGGAACAGGTGGATTTACGAAGCTTAACGCACACACAGGTTCTTTTTTTTGGAGGGATTTGTAATGGGATTTTGGATTTGGGAGTCCGCTAACGAACAGCTTCCGGGTCGTAAATTTTCGTTCAGCGATTTTTTTTATTGTGTTGAAGTCTTCTGAATTTTTCATCATCAATATGAAATAATTCGAACATAGGACAACAGCGGTAAAATGCCGGTCAATGTATGAACTCTTAACTGCGTTGAGTTGTGATCTGAATAACATTTCCTATTACCTTTGGAAATTTTAACCAAAAAAAATTATCCTTAGAATCCAAATTTTATACCTACTAAATTAACTCAAAACACTTTGACTTTAAAATTAAAACAAACTTGATAATTTTCTGGTAATTCTCACACATGCGAATGATTTCGATCAATATCGTTAATCGGGTTGCTCATAAATGGTAAAAACTTTGACAATTCACACAATTTTGATTTTGTTTCGATCACTGTATATTTTTTTAAATAGAAATAGAGAAAAGAAAAAAAAAAGAAATAAATAGAACAAACACATTCGAAATACAATAATCGTTCAATTTTTTTCCTTTCCTTTTTTATAGGAAATAATCGTTCAAAACGATATAATGAATATTTAAAAATACATAAATATTGGGCAAAAATGAAAACAAACGTGTAAATAAAAAAACAGATGAATAAAAATTAACAAAACGGAGAAAGAAATTAAATGGGACGGGAATCAATACAAAACAGAAGAAAAAATAAAAATTTAACAGAAAAATAAGTAAAAATAATACGAATAAAAAGAAAAAAAAACAAACTGCGAAAAAAGAAAAAAAAACACGGATAAAAACAAACAGATTAAACTACAAAAAAACCAAAAAAAAACAGACGAACAGATAAGACGAAACGGAGAAAACAAAAACAAAAAAATAAAAAAAAAGAAATAACAATTGAAAAAACGAGCAGATTAAAATAAGAAAACAAGAAAATATTTAAAAAACGAGAAAATAAATATAAAAACACGGGAATAATAAAAACACGAGAAAAAAATCAGAAAACGAATTAAAAACGAGAAAATAATTTTAAAAAAATAATAAAAACGGGAAAAAAGCTAAAAAACGTGAAAAAAGGCTAGCAAAAATTAAAAACAAAAAAAATTAAAACATACGAGAAAATGAAAATAAACAAAATTTGGAATTGAAATAAAAAAAAACAAAAAAAAAATAGGAAATCGAAAAAAAAATTGGAAAACGAGAAAAAAATTAAATCGATAAAAAAAACAGTTAAAAAGCAAAAAACAATAAAAAATATGAAAATAAAAAAATTATTAAAAAATTGAGAGAGAAGAAAAGAAAGAAAAAAATCAAAATTTAATACACCGAGAAAAAAATACTTCAAAAAAGTTAAAAAACAATTTGAAAAAAGCAAATCAAAAAATAGAAAAGGTATGAAAAAATTTAATTTAAGAGAAAAAAATAAAAAAGCCAGTAAAAAGTGAAAAAAACGAGGTGAAAATTAAAATAATAACAAAACAACAAACCAAAAACAAAAACAAAATAAAAAAACGAGCAAAAACATAAAAAAACGAGAAAAAAAAATTGATAAAAAAAAACACTAAACAACTTAATTTTGAGTTTGAAAAAAGGAGCGTGTATGAAAAGAATTACGACAAAAATATGGCTAATATGACAAAATTATGACACAAACATGACAAAATTGGAAATACATTGACAAAACATGACAAAATTATGACAAATTTGGGAAAGTATGACATAAAATAACGAAAATCTAACAAATATTACAAAAATTTTACAATAAAATGAAAAAAAAAATCGTTACATGCCCAAAATATGACAAATAATTTAAAAATATGTTGAGGTTTTTAAAAATATGACAAAAGTAACAAAATTATGACAAAAATATGACATATCTGGTAAAAAAAACTGACTAACTTATGACAAAAGTATGACAAATAAAACAAAAATATCACATAGATAATTATGATAAAACATTGGCAATGAAATGACAAAAAAATGACAATGATACGTCAAAATAATGACACAAAATTGACAATAATATAACAAAACACAGTAAAAATATGACAAATGGAAAAATATGACAAATTATGATAAAAATCTGACAAATATGACAAAATAATGATAAAAATATGACAAAAGTTTGCAAATAAAATGAAAATGACTATGTAGAAATATGATAATACGACAAAAATATGACAAATGTGGTATCTATCAGTTTTTTTCATATTTTTACCACATTTGTCATAAATTTGTCATGTTTTGTAATTTGATTGGCAACTTTTGGTAATAGTTTTGTCATATTAGTCAGATTTATGTCATAATTTTGTCTTAAATTTATCACATTTGTCATATTTTTGACAAAGGATCATCGATTTTTTGTCATTATTTCTGTTTAATTTATGGCACATTTTTGTCATAACTATGAAATATTTTTTTTAAATTTGTCAGATTTATGTCGTGTTTTGTCATTGTTTTGTCATTCTTTTTTGAAATACTTATGCCAGAATTTTGCCATTTTTTGTGATATTTGTCTTGGTTGTCGGATTTTTGTCTTGTTTTGTAATTTTTTAGTGATTTTTTTATATTTATGACATGATTTCATTAAATGTCAAATTTGTAAGATTGTTATTCAATTTATTGTAAATTTTTTTATTAAATTTGTCAGATTTTCGACATACTATTGTCATAATTCTGTAATATTTGCACCACATTTATCATATTTTTGTCATAATTTTGACATTTTTTTAACCCCATTTATCGTATTTATGTCAAAGATTTGTCGGATTTTTGTCATTTTGATGTCAAATTTTTATTATAACTTTGTCATATTTTTACCACATTTGTCATATTTTTGTCATTATAAATTGTCATAAATTCAATCCTCAATCACAATTTGCAGAAATGCCTAAGTCTAAGTCGAGTGAAACAAGTTTGTTCTGGTTTACGAGTGAGCCATCTACTGATGGACTGATAGATATATTCACAAACCTTGCAGTAAGCACGAGAATGACTGAACCGATCAGAAGCTTTTATATTTGTCGATGTTTCTATTCCATTCATTTCAGTTAGAGCTTTCAGCAGTCAATATCATCCGTGCTTTCAGAAAAATTTGCTTTCAGCACCTGTTTTTCCCTGATTTTTTTTTTAAACGAGTCTGATTTTTTTTTGTTTTTTTTTTGTAAATATGATGGAAAATAAATAGTACGGAACTGTATTAAAGACACTGGTTGGGGTCAAAATGTTGATTGACGACCAAAAGAAGGTCCTCACTTCGACCAAAATATCCGTTAAACTATGTATCCTGATTTGTATTCTCATGTCCCTGATTTTTGAAAAATAATGTTGGCAACCCTGGCTGTAAGCGACTGGGAGAGCAAGTGTGAGGGCATCTGAGTGAGAGAAAGAAAATTCTAGCCAAGAGCTCTAGTGTTTGAATGAAAGAAAATTGTTTAGGCTTCCACCAAACAACGTTTAAAAAAATAACAACCATTTTTCTCCGCTCTTAGCGTTGCCACATTCAATTCTTTACTGTCATTTGAAAAAAAAAAACATTTTCGTTGAAAATCTGCATTTTTTTTTTTTAATTTTGTTGACTGTTGATGTCATTTCTGTGCTTTCAATATTTTGAAAAAAAAGTACTCTTAATCAAAATTAATAAATTACCTAAAAGGCATTTTAAAATCCGGAATCTACTTTCAACTGATATATTATTTTTCATAATGGATTATCTCCACATAAATCTGAATTCTGTCTTTTTCTTAATGAAATGTTCAATCAATTTGGTTTCTATTTTCTATTGCAAAGCTTTTTTCTGGTCTATTTTTATCTAATGGTGAAATCTGTTCGAATCTCAACCAAATCTAAAAAAATATGTCTTCTGTGCGGACATTATCCGTACCGAAAATCTGTACTTTTAATAAATTTGTACCTGTGTCAACCATGGATTTTTTTTCTTGTAAAAATTACTGTCAAAGGTAGCGTTCCGAAAGCAGCGTTTTTTCTCGTAAACGTACCAAAATAAAACTGTGTTAGCTCTCAGATTGCTCCTGAACACAATTCGCGATAAATTTTTCCAGAGAAGAGAGTTCTCTTCATCAACGGATGTGAATGCTCTCTCTCTCACTCTTATGTGTAGACAAAGTCACTCTTGTTTTCAGAGCGATTTATCTCCTCCAGCTCAGCTTGGGGGCAGTGATGTCAACCTTCCAGGTTTTGTCTGGATCTTCCAGAGATTTTGGACTTTTGACAGAAATTTTTTTAGGTTTCCAGACTTTTGTCATTTCTTTCAGACATTTCCAAGACTTTTGAGTTTCGACATGAAATTTTTGACAAAACAGTCAAATTTCAAAATTTTTGTTGCGGGAAATAATTCGAATTAGTTATTGAAGAGTGAGGAATGCTACGAAGATGGTATTAAAACAGAAATTTAAGCATACAACGTAGTACCGCCGACACCACTACAATATTCTCAGGCATTGATAGTGTATAGATTGTATGATTATAATCAAGTAATAAGTGTGGCGACCAAAAAAAAGGTTATCACCTATAGAGTTCGCCATCCAGACTTTTCCAGACATTTTTTCAAAATCTTCCAGACATTTCTGGAAAATAGTTGGCATCACTACTTGACGAAAAAAAAATTGAACTCTATTTCACTGGACAAGCCGATTTGAGGAGTTCTGCCATGGAAAAAAGGTTATAATCTTATTTATTTTTAATTTGGCAATTATATAATATGTAATATTTGACAATTAAATTAAATTAAATAATTTCGATATCTACATGTTTCTATTTGTAGGATTGTCAATCGTCTCTCACATGATGACAACAAGTGTTAACACATCTGCTGAAATGAAAATGTTTAAAAAAAGAACTCCTAGCAATGACTTCATGAAAAAAAATGTGGCAACTTAAAAGTTTTCTAGACCATTAATCAGTTTATGCTTTTTTTAGTATGTAGATAATATCGATTGAAATCGCCCTACTTATGGCTGCTTAACAATTGAGCAAATTGGTATTTGAAGTTGCATCGCAAAAAAAGTCATGAATACATGATGATCGCCATTTTAGTGTAAAAATATTGTGTTTTTGAGCTATTTTTCCGCCAATCGCCAAAATAAACAATATATTTTGAAGCACGACATATATATCACTCTGTATTTTGAGAAAAAAAGCTGTAACTAAACTTATCATGACTGTATTTATTTTAAGAAAAATGCATATTGAAAAATATACACATTTTCTAACTTTTTCTGAGAGGAAACAATTCGATCTATTAAAATACTTCGAATATTCCTTACAAAGCTTGATAATTTAGAAAGACATTTCTCACAGTCATAAATCCATGGTCGAGAAAAAGCACTTTATGAAGTATTTATAAAACTTGGAACTGATTTCTAGTAGAGATTTAAAACAGCGTATTTGCGTCTCCCAAGTCGTTAATTCCTTTTTGTTTCCGAAGGGTGACAACTATTGATGACTCCCGCCCGGGCACCTAACTGACACATATCTCCTTCCCCATTATTCAATTGGAGCAAATCTAGTTTTTTTCTTAGCCTCCGCAGAAAAAAATGATTGTTTGCCGGGAATAAAAACCACAAGATTCCCAGAAGCTTAATTAACTTTCACTCTCTTTTCTATCTCAATTAATAGTCAGGGAAGGTTGCAGCTGGTGGTGGTATCTTTGTGTTAGGCGGGTGATTGCTGGCACCTAAATGAGTCATGACTACAGTAACTTGTAGGGAAGATATGACAAATTTATTTTTAGTCTTAATTTTTTGACAAAAGAAAACTTGCAGTTGGTAACCCAAACAAAAAAAATTTCAAAACATTCAACAGATAAGCCCTTTTAGAAAACTACAATTTTTTCCATAATATAGCGATAAGATGTGCGTATGTAATTAACTTAATGGGTGCTTTCTAGTGCCGCCATGCAATTGATAAGAGAAAAACACCGCTATCGTATGTTGAGGGGGCGCATGTTGAGTGAGGTGTTCTGCTGCTTCTGATGTTGATGGTCCAGTTTTTTGCTACCGATGTTAATCATTTTAGCAGCGGATGTGTACCGCTCACTCTTTGGTGACAACATGGGTGGGACTCGATCAATATAATTTGCAAGCTCTAGGAGTGTTTCAGAAGGTATCGGAAACAACTAATTGTATGACAATTTTGATGAGTTGAAGATGTGAAGAACGTGGAAGAATGTTTCTGGATTTCTTCTGTGTCAAAAGGAAAGACGGCTTTACTCCCATTTGCCTGGGTCGTAATTAAAATTCATCAAAGATCGTCCAATAAACATACAACAGAAGCAATTCCTTTCGATTCCCAGGAAAGCCGATGGTTCATCAAAAACACACACTGTTCCCTACAAATGGATCGGACATTGTTCGATCCAGATAAGGAGCGTTAAAAGGGGCGCGCCGCTTTGGTCCGACTAGTCCCGATTGCATTGTATTCAATGAGAATTTGTGACAATGAAGAAGACCACCGACCACTCATTAAAATGAATCCCAATGACACATTCGTCTAACGATAGCATTCGTGAAAGGCATAAAGGCGTCAAATACGGACTAAATAACACGAAAAAATAGTGATCTTAATGATAAGAATTCGAGAAAGTTCATCCATAGTTTGTAAACTTTACTTTTTTTTTAAATTCAACCAGAACATGATGGGATACTTGGTACGCTTAATATTTATTCCATCTGCAGTAAAAATAAACCAAGTGGTTTGCTAAGGATGCCGACCGCCTTTTTTATCAAAAAGATTATGTGTGAGGGCTGCAGAGGTGCCAGGTGACCTGATTTATCAGGATTTGTCCTGATTTTCAAGAGACCGCCCTGTTTTTTCGGAAACTCTCGAATTGTCCTGATTTTTGAAAATTGGTGTCTAAAATGTCCTGAATTGTCATGATTTTCATAAAAACATCTCAAATATAATCTAATTCGTAATTAAACTATGAAAAATCGAATAAATCTGTAATAAAAAAGTTAAACTCATTTAACAGATGGTGATCTTCAGTTCAGAAGATATTTAAATGGTGTTTAAATAGCAGCCAAGAAGCTGCTTACTTCTGTTGTGTAAACCAAAGCGTTTGCAACCCCTGTATTTCGCTTTTTTTTATGAAATCTAAGCAGAGCTGCTTATTATTTCCATAACGAAACCACCTGGCACCCCTTGTGAAAAGTAAAACGAAAAGTTTATGAGTAGATGACATAAAGATGGTAAAATAGTAGAGAACAAAATGTTCGTTTTTCCGAGGGGCAAAAAAATTCAAGAACTAATTTTAACGTAATCCATATTTACAATTAATTATTTTCTATCACCTCTTATTTTTAGAAAAGCTATTGGGAATAAATTGAAATTCAATAAATAAATTTGGGCACATTTCCAACACAAAGAAAAATCCAACACTTTGTTTTGTGAATAACTTTTAATGCAGGAATGGAAATTGATAAAATTTTCAGTGAAGTTACCTAGTAAAGTAATTTATACGTGTAAAAACTTGGGGGCAATCTGTCAAGTGGTTTTGAGATAGTGATCAACACAGAAGCTCCTCGATCAAATTTGTTTGGGCAGAGTCGAAAAAAATCCAGGAAAGTCTCAGTGGGAGTAAAAAAAGCTGGAAATCAACTTCATAAAAGTTCATAGCAGACTTTGATGATCAAATTGATAGCATACTAAAACCAAAATAAGGTGTTAACAGCAAACTGACAGCATTTTTAAGTATTGATTTTTCTAAGATAGCAAAACTAGGCATAACTGAGGTTTCAAAATTGTTATATGACAGCAACATGAGATCAAATTTAGACATCAACAGCAAAATGGACGCTAAATTTGATGTAGAATTTAATGTGATAACAAAACAAGGCATCATGGAGGCATCAGACATTTTAATTAAATCTTAAGACCAAATTTTTAACAATATTTGCCGTACATTAAAACCAACACTCTTTATAAGTTTTCATTAGGGTAGGGTTGCCATCCGTTCCGCAAAGGCGGGACATGTCCCGCTTTTTTGTTGAATGTCCCGCTGTCCCACTTTTTTCCCAAAATGTCCCGCTTTTTTTCTTGGAAAATTTTTACAAAGTTCACTGACTTCACTGACTATTGGTTCAACACAGAAAATCTTTCAAATACCTCTTTTTCTTAAAATAAGCAGCATCTTTCCTTATTAATATAAGACAAAACTGAATAACTCTAAAGTTCTTAGCATTACAAAAAGATTCTGATTCAGTTTAGCGTGCTTGGAGCACGTTCAACCAATGTATGAAGAATTCTGCCATAGATTTCCAAAATTTTCTCATCGAATGTGAAAAAAAAACACACAATGATCGTCTGGAATCCAGGCAGTTACAAACGCTTTTTTTTAAAAACTTCTCGTTTGATCGGAAAACGTGAGCATTCTAGTGAGTCTCCTTATAATTCTTCTTCAATTCTTGGATCGTATCAAAATATTGATCTGAAATCTGAATTCAAAATTCGTTTTTTAACATTCCAGAAATAGTATTGGAAACTCGGAAAAAAATCCCGAATTCAATGTCATAATAAGTAAACTTGATAATGTTTACTTATTCATGAGCTTAATCTTAATTTTAAAAATTAAAACTGAATCCTGAACCTGAATTCATATTCAGGTTCAGAATTCAGATACAAAATAAACATTCAAAAATCAGATTACAAATTGCAAGAGATTGTATACTTATAATTTGAGTGCTATTTCATTTTTAAAAATTTCAAGTTTTTAACCAAAGTCAGTCAGTTTTTATTTTAGATTTAAGGTTATGATTTAAGGTTCTTCAAGGGATTTTCATAACCCAAAGTTAAACGTGGTAGGTACTTCACTGTGTATAGTGGAAATCGCCTTAACGTATGTATTGAATATTGAAGGCGATATTCATAATATGGATCCCGATCAGAATCGAATTGCAAAACTGTGTGAATTTTTATAAAATAAAAGGCTTAAATTTGTGCATACTTTTACGGCAAAATTCGCTATCATGCCATCATAAAATTTACTCTGTTTTTGCTTGACACAAGGTGGTACACAGCAAAGATGAAAGTAGAATTTTCGTGCAATGTGTTTTGTTGAAACAGGGACCTTAACTACACCTACCTTTTCGAATGATTTGAAAGCATAATTATGTTAAATTGTGCTATCGTTAGAAAATATAAGATGCCTTACATTGGCATCATTGTGCTCCCCAAGCTCTCGAAAAACGAGGTGTAGTTGGGGTCTCAGTTTTAGCAAAATTTGGTATCACTTTGCTAACCAAGTATGGAAATTTCAGCTCTCATTTTTGCTGTGTACCACCTTATGTCAAGCAAAATGAGAGCAAATCTAACTCTCAGGGCGTGATAGCAAAATTTGCTATAATTTTGCCATAAAAATCTGCTCGGATGAATAGGGGAAATAATAATAAAGACCAGTTTTTTCTGACTGGTTCGTCTATCTGACTAAAAAACAGTCCTGACTTTACTTCCAAATATAAGATAAAAAAAACTGCCTACCGGTGAAATAGACAAAATACGGTGGTCAAATCGTGCGCAAAAAATTTTAACCGATAGCGGGGAAAAATTTTGTAAAAAAAACTTCGTAACGGACAGCCAACCGATCTCTTTAGCAGTCACTTGGCCGGATTCCAGCCAAAAACTTTTCGGATGTTTCGCAGATAAACAAGGAGAAAAACTTTTAAAAAAATATGTCTTAGTTGAACGTTTAAGATTTAATAAACATAATAAAACAGAATAAATATATCCATTTCCATGCAACATGCTTAAAAGTTCAAAGCACGTTAGATAGTCACTCATAAGTCTAAATATTGTAACCTGACTGATTAAGAAGAACTCAACCATTTTAAGTTTATTCATTTGGTAAAATTCATATTTTAAAGGCTACAGATTTTTATTTATATACGTTGGTGTTTTAATACCATCAATTCAGCTACAAGTCATGGTACATCGGTAACGTGTTGTTCAGCTATCAATGTAGCATCCAAATTTTTCAAAAAAATCGGTCCCGATTGCATTCGAGGCATGCTAACAAGGTAAAGAAACAATAAAAAAATTGTGTTTAAAAGAGAACGACCAATCCTTAACTTGACCTGGTGTAGGCGATGTGAGAAAACTTCGATTTTAATGTGTCAAAATTAACTGTTAAAAGAAGAATACTTAGTTTGTAAAAAGTCTGTGCAAAATTTAGTTTTTTGAAGATTTAAACAAATAAATAATTTGACAATGTGCCTTAATCGGACCATGCAACATAATCTGGCCATGAGACATGCTCTGACCATGCAAAATTTCCTCATACTAGTTTTGCTTTAACAATTTAATCATTAAGAGTGTAAAAATGTGTAGGTTCTGTTTAATAAATCAGTTTTGATCTATTTTACAACAATAGTTAGGTATTTATATTAAATCCTAATTTTAGAAATGTAGTCCTTGAAATGTCATTTTTTTTATAAAGATTCAAATAATAAATCCAGAATTTAAACTTTTAAACTGCGATCACCTGCAATTTTAATTCTTAATGAAATTCTCATATTGATAAACTTATTTTGATAATAAAATATAACTTCGAGCTGAATCTGAATATTTTATTTGAATTCCGGATCTGAATCCTGCCTTTTGAACCTGAGTTGAAATCTGAATTCCGAATCTGACAACGGTTTTTCAACCTAAGAAGTTCCAAATAATAATTTCTTTTAATTATGAACCACCAAGCGAAACTTGTATCAAAACCCTCAACCCGAAATCTCTTGTTATGATTTGGAATTTTCGGCTTTTAATGTGGTTTTTTTCTTCAGTTAAATTTCTTTGAAATTCAATTTGTAAATCTACATAAAAATTGCGAATGATGGAACTGTTCCAGATTTGTCAAATTCTGGATCACCATTATGAAACTATCTTTAGCTCCAATTCTGCAAACGAATTATAAATTGTAATGTTGTGATAGTTGTAATTTAATTTTTTTTTTCACATTTCGGAATGATGAGTTTCGAATATGGAAATTGTAAAATTGAGATTCCAATCAGAGTTTTTTCCCAATGACGATTCAAACTGGATTGCAATAACAAAAAAACTGAATGCAGAATCCGGAATCTGATCCCAGTCATCGAAAATTAATGTTTTTTTAGCAATTTTGAAACCACAACATTCAGAATTATTCTGATCTAAGCTAACCAGATATTTTTCTGCCAATACCCGGGCTGTGCAGTTTCGGGCTATTTATTCCAATATCCGCAAATATTAAAATTATTTCATGAATATAATGAAAAAAATCACTGCAGCTGTTTTGCATATCAAAACACATCATTTAAAATCAAATTTTAAGTTTCCAAAAAATCGTTCATGTTAATTATGATGAAATTTGTTCAAAATAGTAAAAATCTATCGACTGGTTGGGTAATGAATCAATTAATTTTCGGCGATTTTAGTCACGGAAAGATCTTACAACGATTTTTATTTCTTCATCCGACGTTTCGGCATTTATTATGGGTTTTTCAAGAAGTCTATAAATATGATATAATTAATTAAGTGCTTAAAATGATGAACAATATATGGTGTACTCACTGAAATTTCTCGTTTTAACTGTCTAAAAAGTTTTTTGAATCTGCTAAACTGTCTAATCGGGAAATGTAAGTCCAATTGTCTGTGGTGTATAGCAAAAATATTCAAAGTTGAGCTTTCTACTTGTATGCATGATCTGGTTGAGATGGAGATAACACTTTGAAAGTTTTCAAAAAAACGAAAAAGGATATAATAGTGATTTGCACTACTTTAGATGTTGATTTCCACCTAGCCACTACTGATTTTTGTTGTGTTTTGTGTGTTTGATGTATTATTATGTGATTGGTGTGTTTTTGTTTGTTTTTCATGGAGTTGAAAATGCCGGCATAGATGACACTGAGCCCCTCAGAATCAGTCTTCTCATTGACCGTGTTGCCATTCCTTGCAAGGTGACACGTTTCTAACGTTTTTAGACCGGAAGTGAAGTACACCATATATTGTTACACTATTTTAAACACATAATTAACTTTGTCATATTAATGAACTCCTTGAAAAAGGCCGAAACGTCGGATGAAGATATTAAAATCGTTTTAAGATTTTTTCGTGACTGATATCGCAGAAAATCAATTTATTCATTTGTTCAAAATACTTAGACACAAAATACTTATGAATCAATTTAAACTTTCATTTGATTTTGCAAATAAAGTGAACAAAATCGGGCAATACTTGAGAAATCTGGCAAGCTTAGTCTTATTTAATTGAATTTCTATCAACAATTTTATTGAAAGCGGTAGTAGAATTGTCAACCTGGAATAAGATTTCGAGATTTAGGCTTGAGTTGAGATCATTACTCTTGAATCATTTCAGTAGTTTATGAAAATTTCATTAGGAATTTGAAATTTTGAGCTTGAAGAAGAATATTTCGCTTGATATTTTTAAAACCTTGACCCCCAAACCGATAAGTTTAGTTAGAATAAAAACCGTACGTTTTTTTCATAAAATTTGGATTTCAGGTAAACATCAACACTAGGCCAAATCGTATCCTTTCCTTGTGTCAGCCTATTTTTCGTAAGTTTGTAGAAATAACTTAAATCGGTCCTAAAGCATAACATTGATCATTCATCCGTCTCATTTTTTTTATTCAATCTATACATTGACTACCAGTACGTGGCCGGCGCCGTTATTGATAATTGAAGAGAGAGTATATGTTTTGGGCATTATGAATGTGCTGTCATTCCCAGACATCTTTTTTCAGGACTTTGAACAAAATTGATGGCCTCGGTCAATCACGGATTAGCAATCAACGGCGATGTAGAACTTGCCGCGCTTGCTATCATAGAATTTGAAATGAGTTTCTTCTGAAAGTGATTACGATCAAAAGAAAAATTCACATTAAAAATAGTTAACGAAGTTAATTAAAATTGTATACTAAGCATTTTGGGTTCTATGATCGAAGGTAGAAGTAAGCAGTCAATCAAACTAAGCTATGCCAAACTTCCTCAGAGTCTGACATTACACTGAAGATGATCACACATCTACCTTATTATGGAATCTCCCCCTAGCCGAAGAATGTGGACCGCGTGCCATCAAAGGTCAACCGTTTTTTACAAAATGAATAAATTGATTTTCAGCGATTTCAGACACGAAAAAATCTAAAAACGACTTTTAATTCTTCATCCAACGTTTCGGCTTTAATTATACCTTTTTCAAGGGGTATTTTAATATGACATAATTAAATTATAATTAAATAATGCAGATATAAACCAAAATATGAGCGCTAATAATCATAGCAGCTTTGCCTACTAGCGACACGACGTATACGTCGCGACGTTGAAAATCATAACGACGTATCGTGAGTTTCCTAGGAGACTTGCAGTATGTAATTGATGGCCTAAGGGAATCAACAGTAAATAAAAAAAAACAATGTTTGTGCACTACATGGAAATCGCCTACTGGACTGAAAATTGAATAACAAACCAGCGAATGACAGGAATCTCGCTAGTAAAAAGTGTCGCTAGTAAAACTGTCACTATTCGGTTTGGTGCTATACACATAATGTTAAAAAAAAAAGTTTAACCCTTCAGTAAGTACACCAAATATTGTCAAACCTTTTTTAAACACATCATTAAATTATGTCATATTAATAGACTCCTCGAAAAAGGCATAATAAATGCCGAAACGTCGGAAGAAGAAATAAAATCGTTTTAAAATTTTTTTCTTGATTGAAATCAATTTATTCATTACCCAACACGTCGATAGATGTTTACTTTTTTGTCACATATTTTTGTAGCGATTGCTTTTTTTTTCTAGGGTATTAAAAATTTATGATGGTGGAAGGAGGATTTAAAAATGTGAAGATATGGTGTTATAAGAGTTTTTAATAACAAAATATAGAAAGTTTTATATAATCCCTGTCTCCGAATTCAGAAGATACTACGAAAATGTAACGTTTTAACGATGTGTTGAAAACTCTTCGAAGAGGTTACGAGAAGAGAATTTGTGACATTGCAAATCATGAACCTCTTCGCCTTTCCCATTTATCCTCCGTTTCACTGTTATAGAAAAAGGAGCAATTATCTTAATTGTTAGCTGTTCGGTTCAACTTCAGCGAAATTAATTTCCCCGGGAAAGCACCAGTCATTTCCGAAAACCACCATCACACTTGGAAATTGAACGAAGTGGACAATTCCAAGGTTTGCTGTTAGCAGCACTAATTAATATTTGCATTTGAATGAAGCTTTTCAACTGGTGCTATTTTGATGCGATCTTTACGGTGTTTGCGATAAGGCTACAAGTGAAGTAATCTTACTGCAAACAGTTGAAATCTGATGTCGAAACGTTTTGTTAGTTGGGAAGGATTTTGCAACGCATTTCATGAATGTTCCAAAGAAATGTGTCACTGGGAACCATTTTCTTTCATATGGGTGGTGGTCTTCTTCATTGACAAACAATCTAATTGAACACAATGGAATAGAGCGACTTTTTCACTCCTTATCTGAATCAAGCAATGTTCGAAACCATTCCGAGAACAGTCTTTTGTGAACCTTTTACGAAACGAAGAAACAACTCAATTGACAAGAGCGTGTTAAAATCACTTAAGAAAAATTGAAAAAACTATGATTAAATTTCTTTCAAAACTAAACCAGTGACTAAACAATGAACAAAAGTGTGTGACGACATGTAACAGATTCTCACCAGAGAAAATTTGACTCAATTTATGCGGCACAGAAAAAAAACACCAAAGAAGCTCAACCTAATTATTACAATCCGAGGCCTCACAAAACAAGAGACAAAAAAGCGTGCCTTCCGCCAGCAAGAAAAAAAAAACAGGCATTAACTCGAAGTAATTAGTTGTAAATCGGTCAAACTTGAAGACACGCATGGGCTCTCTTTTGCTGTGTTTCTTTTCCTTTTTGTTTATAATTTTAATTTGATTAATAGAGACAAGACACGAAACACCCCGTGCCCGCCTTGGCGAAAACCTGAAGTTGAACTCGTTCCATGCGACACTTGGAATGGAAATTTTACATAAGAAAAATCGAGCTGCTGCTACTTGATTAATAAATTTGGATCAAGCTTGTCTATTTTGGTTGAATTGATCAATATTTTAAAAATAGCCTCAATGTGGCTTACATTAAGCTTCGATTTAACTTCAATTCTAGCTTTGATTATGAGGCTTCGATTTTGAAGCTTCGACTTTGAGGCTTCGATTTTGAAGCTTCGATTTTGAAGCTCCGATTTTGAAGCTTCGATTTTGAAGCTTCGATTTTGAACTTAGCTTTAGCTTAGCTCTAGCTTAGCTCTAGCTTAGCTCTAGCTTAGCTTTAGCTTAGCTTTAGCTAAGCTCTAGCTTAGCTCTAGCTTAGCTTTAGCTTAGCTTTAGCTAAGCTCTAGCTTCTTAGCTCTAGCTTAGCTTTAGCTTAGCTTTAGCTTAGCTTTAGCTTAGCTTTAGCTTAGCTTTAGCTTAGCTTTAGCTTAGCTTTAGCTTAGCTTTAGCTTAGCTTTAGCTTAGCTTTAGCTTAGCTTTAGCTTAGCTTTAGCATAGCTTTAGCTTAGCTTTAGCTTAGCTTTAGCTTAGCTTTAGCTTAGCTTTAGCTTAGCTTTAGCTTAGCTTTAGCTTAGCTTTAGCTTAGCTTTAGCTTAGCTTTAGCTTAGCTTTAGCTTAGCTTTAGCTTAGCTTTAGCTTAGCTTTAGCTTAGCTTTAGCTTAGCTTTAGCTTAGCTTTAGCTTAGCTTTAGCTTAGCTTTAGCTTAGCTTTAGCTTAGCTTTAGCTTAGCTTTAGCTTAGCTTTAGTTTAGTTTTAGTTTAGTCTTAGCTTAGCTTTAGCTTAGCTTTAGCTTAGCTTTAGCTTAGCTTTAGCTTAGCTTTAGCTTAGCTTTAGCTTAGCTTTAGCTTAGCTTTAGCTTAGCTTTAGCTTAGCTTTAGCTTAGCTTTAGCTTAGCTTTAGCTTAGCTTTAGCTTAGCTTTAGCTTAGCTTTAGCTTAGCTTTAGCTTAGCTTTAGCTTAGCTTTAGCTTAGCTTTAGCTTAGCTTTAGCTTAGCTTTAGCTTAGCTTTAGCTTAGCTTTAGCTTAGCTTTAGCTTAGCTTTAGCTTAGCTTTAGCTTAGCTTTAGCTTAGCTTTAGCTTAGCTTTAGCTTAGCTTTAGCTTAGCTTTAGCTTAGCTTTAGCTTAGCTTTAGCTTAGCTTTAGCTTAGCTTTAGCTTAGCTTTAGCTTAGCTTTAGCTTAGCTTTAGCTTAGCTTTAGCTTAGCTTTAGCTTAGCTTTAGCTTAGCTTTAGCTTAGCTTTAGCTTAGCTTTAGCTTAGCTTTAGCTTAGCTTTAGCTTAGCTTTAGCTTAGCTTTAGCTTAGCTTTAGCTTAGCTTTAGCTTAGCTTTAGCTTAGCTTTAGCTTAGCTTTAGCTTAGCTTTAGCTTAGCTTTAGCTTAGCTTTAGCTTAGCTTTAGCTTAGCTTTAGCTTAGCTTTAGCTTAGCTTTAGCTTAGCTTTAGCTTAGCTTTAGCTTAGCTTTAGCTTAGCTTTAGCTTAGCTTTAGCTTAGCTTTAGCTTAGCTTTAGCTTAGCTTTAGCTTAGCTTTAGCTTAGCTTTAGCTTAGCTTTAGCTTAGCTTTAGCTTAGCTTTAGCTTAGCTTTAGCTTAGCTTTAGCTTAGCTTTAGCTTAGCTTTAGCTTAGCTTTAGCTTAGCTTTAGCTTAGCTTTAGCTTAGCTTTAGCTTAGCTTTAGCTTAGCTTTAGCTTAGCTTTAGCTTAGCTTTAGCTTAGCTTTAGCTTAGCTTTAGCTTAGCTTTAGCTTAGCTTTAGCTTAGCTTTAGCTTAGCTTTAGCTTAGCTTTAGCTTAGCTTTAGCTTAGCTTTAGCTTAGCTTTAGCTTAGCTTTAGCTTAGCTTTAGCTTAGCTTTAGCTTAGCTTTAGCTTAGCTTTAGCTTAGCTTTAGCTTAGCTTTAGCTTAGCTTTAGCTTAGCTTTAGCTTAGCTTTAGCTTAGCTTTAGCTTAGCTTTAGCTTAGCTTTAGCTTAGCTTTAGCTTAGCTTTAGCTTAGCTTTAGCTTAGCTTTAGCTTAGCTTTAGCTTAGCTTTAGCTTAGCTTTAGCTTAGCTTTAGCTTAGCTTTAGCTTAGCTTTAGCTTAGCTTTAGCTTAGCTTTAGCTTAGCTTTAGCTTAGCTTTAGCTTAGCTTTAGCTTAGCTTTAGCTTAGCTTTAGCTTAGCTTTAGCTTAGCTTTAGCTTAGCTTTAGCTTAGCTTTAGCTTAGCTTTAGCTTAGCTTTAGCTTAGCTTTAGCTTAGCTTTAGCTTAGCTTTAGCTTAGCTTTAGCTTAGCTTTAGCTTAGCTTTAGCTTAGCTTTAGCTTAGCTTTAGCTTAGCTTTAGCTTAGCTTTAGCTTAGCTTTAGCTTAGCTTTAGCTTAGCTTTAGCTTAGCTTTAGCTTAGCTTTAGCTTAGCTTTAGCTTAGCTTTAGCTTAGCTTTAGCTTAGCTTTAGCTTAGCTTTAGCTTAGCTTTAGCTTAGCTTTAGCTTAGCTTTAGCTTAGCTTTAGCTTAGCTTTAGCTTAGCTTTAGCTTAGCTTTAGCTTAGCTTTAGCTTAGCTTTAGCTTAGCTTTAGCTTAGCTTTAGCTTAGCTTTAGCTTAGCTTTAGCTTAGCTTTAGCTTAGCTTTAGCTTAGCTTAGCTTTAGCTTAGCTTTAGCTTAGCTTTAGCTTAGCTTTAGCTTAGCTTTAGCTTAGCTTTAGCTTAGCTTTAGCTTAGCTTTAGCTTAGCTTTAGCTTAGCTTTAGCTTAGCTTTAGCTTAGCTTTAGCTTAGCTTTAGCTTAGCTTTAGCTTAGCTTTAGCTTAGCTTTAGCTTAGCTTTAGCTTAGCTTTAGCTTAGCTTTAGCTTAGCTTTAGCTTAGCTTTAGCTTAGCTTTAGCTTAGCTTTAGCTTAGCTTTAGCTTAGCTTTAGCTTAGCTTTAGCTTAGCTTTCGCTTAGCTTTAGCTTAGCTTTAGCTTAGCTTTAGCTTAGCTTTAGCTTAGCTTTAGCTTAGCTTTAGCTTAGCTTTAGCTTAGCTTTAGCTTAGCTTTAGCTTAGCTTTAGCTTAGCTTTAGCTTAGCTTTAGCTTAGCTTTAGCTTAGCTTTAGCTTAGCTTTAGCTTAGCTTTAGCTTAGCTTTAGCTTAGCTTTAGCTTAGCTTTAGCTTAGCTTTAGCTTAGCATTAGCATTTGACTAGCATTTGACTAGCGTTTGACTAGTCTTAGCCTATCGTAAGTCCAGTGTTTGACTAACGTTTGACTAGCATTCGATTAGTGTTAAACTAGCGTTTGACTAGCGTTTGTATAGCGTTTGACTTGTAAAAATCTAAGCTAGCCTTGCGTCAACCTAGTGTTAGATTAGCTTCTGTTTAGTATGGAATTTTTTATCATTACTCACCTTTTTTAATGTTGCGTAAGCCGATTTGACGAATCAAATACACCAATCTGAAATTGAGAAAAAACACTCCATTAATTTTGATCCATCTGAAATACAGGTATAGTTTTAAATTTAACTCCATCATAAACATCCACCTTCCTATCCCTAATCGAGGTCAACGTTCAGAATTGCGTTGTTCAGAGTTCTAGTTTCGACATAGTTTCGATTCGTTCTCATTACCCTTAAACATCGTAACCTCAAACATACCGAGTAATAAATTCATTCAATCCAACCAACCATTCGGATTCCTAACACCTTTTCATAAAAAAAACTGAAGGCAGAAGAAAAAAAAGCAGAACAACGTTAAGAACTTCTTCTAACCTAGCATAGCACAGTAGTGAATGAAATAATTGCGGTCAAATGGACTGAAGGAAAACCCGTAACAACAACAAAGTCATCAAAAATTTTGCTTCCCCGGGTCAAGAAATGTTGGCGTCTGCCCTAGAGAACTACTTACTTAGGTTTGTTGTGCTTGTGGCTCGTGGGCACTAAATTAGAGGAATAAGCAAGAGGGTTAAACACTACTATAGGTTGAACTTATTCTGGTTTTGAAATTAAATCAACTTGGTTTAGTGAAGTTAAGAATTTCTTTATTAATTTTCGAAATCTGATTTTTTGTTTTGATTAAATTTTCATATTTTGGGGCCATCGATGTTCAAAAGAAGCTCTAAAGGCTAGTAGACAAAAAAGAGGTGATGAAACACCACTCCCCTTTTGAGGAAGGAAACGGGCGTAGCGACCAGACAAAATTAATATTTATCAGACGCCGCGGCGTACTTTTTCCGACTTTGTTTAGAGGATGATTTAATTAATTCCTCACTGGCGGCGGCGCCCATCTACGAAGCTTCAAAAACATAGACGCCGCACCAATGTTTGATATTGGTGGACATTGGGGGGTGCCGTCAAGCTGAGGTTTGACATCCCAAAAATGGCCGCGCCAGCCAAAAGGCGGACACGGACAGATCCATTTGCCTCTAGCTAGGGCACTACTTTATTACATAGATTACAACCAACAATGGTGGGTGGTATTTGCGATTTGTCGGACCATTTTGGGTGCTCTCTGTTGACACGAATATTTAATCAGTTTGATTAAACTTTCAACGACGCATTTAGATCTAAATTGATTACAATTCAAACTAAAAATTTTAATAGCCTCAGGTAAATCTACAGATAAATTATCATCCTCATCAGGTTTAAACTTCGAAACCAGTTGAAATCAAGTCGTAAAATTTGGTACCCAATCTAAACTTCCGGATGATGACAAGTGCCTACTGAAGTTACAAGTTACACTTGAGAACTCAAATTAACCTAACTTTTATGACCCCAAGCTAACTAGAGGAGGTAACTTCTTCTGATTTCCACACAGTCGAGTTAAGGAAGCCAAACAACAAATGTACTCTCATTCGGAGACATTAGCCCTGCCCGGCCCCAAAACAATTCGGTAGTTGTAATGTTGAGCAGTGCCGTGTTTTATAGTTACCGACAACTTTTACGGGCCCAAAGGACCGGGCAATAAAAGTGGTTACCGACCTGGTAGAAACCTTTTAAGGTGGTTTTAGTGAAATAAATAATCATGTCACCTGGGGTGAAGCAAGAAGAATGGTTACGGAGTTTTTCAAAGTAGAAATTTTAATGTAATTTTTTTTTTCAAAATATTCACCTTGAATTGAAAGCCTCTTCTATAAGATTTTGAAATTTGTTTTACTAGGTAAAGCCATTTAATTTTTTAGATTTTTACCTGCTTCAATCATTTTTCTGTTGTATTTCCTATAAGTTTTCTTCAATTTTCATTAAGTATTTAACATTTCCTTCTGTTTTTTGACTTTTTTCCATCAGTGTTAGTATTTATCCTTTATTTCCTAGTCTCAGATATTTTTTTCGGACAAAAACAAAATCTTCATCCTACAATTATATCTTCGTTTTTTGCATAAATTTATTCTCGCTTTTGTTCTGTTAATCGGATCTAGTCTTCTTTCAACATTTTCCCTACTGTTTAATTTTTAGAAATTGTTATGAATTGTTTTAAGAAAAGTTCTTTCCTTAAAAACATTTTAAATTTTTTTTATGTTTGTCTTTTTTATTTCAGTTTTATAATTTGTTATTTTTCCATTTTTAACATTCAACAAGTTAATCTTTGAAAATTTACTATCATGTTTTGCTTCCAAGCCAGTTGCCTCCTGAGCCGATTTCCATGATTTCGAGCTCAAGTGTAAACATTGAACACTGATGTACCGTAAAAGTTGTTCAATAACTGTCCGCCATTTTCAACGTTGAAATTAGGTCGCGAATGCCATAAAGATGGTAAAACGACTGTAGTCGAAACCAAAAAACCCCTTTTTTCATATAGTGTTAACTATTTGCTTCTGTATCATAAAAAAGTTTTAATATCTTTGAAACATTTATTCTGAATTTCACAATTTTTATTTCATTTTCAGCTTTCATTTGTGATTCTCTTTTGACAATGTTTTGACAATTTTTATTGATTCTTTGATTTCTTCAGTTTCTATTTGTTATAGTTTTTTTTTACATTACCTGTGTTTTGATTTTAATTTATTTTTCCTTTAGGGCGAACTTGTCTATGATCGGACACCGCCTTTGGCCAGACAACATGGGTTCTTCGAAAACGCATTTTCCTAATAATGTTTTAACACTATCTAAATAAAGTAAATAGCAGCCTGAAACGGTGTTGTTGAAATATGGAAATCCAATCTGTAAAGGTAAACCAATGATAGGTATTGAAAGCTTTTTTCTAGAAGTACGTCAGTCAGTCAGTAGTACGTCGTAAACGTTATTGTTGGTTGGTTATCTTTTGACTACAGTAGATTGGAGATAGCAAAACGTTAGTTCAAACGATATATTACGAAAATAAAAAAAAATGCGATTTTTCTATGATCGGACACCATATTTTTGTCTATGAACAAACAAGGAAATATTCAAAATTAAACATGATTTCAATTTGGTTTGTCAAAAAAAAAATGAAAGGCTTCATAGAATGTTCAGTATTCAAAAAACCGAACCTATATGATCTGTGCAGGTGATTTGAGTCATTTTGCTACGTTTTTGTGCCATTGATGTCGAATTTGGTGAAGACCGTAATCCGGGGTAATATTGATAACTTTTTTCAATATTTTTCGATTATTTTTCCTGTTAAGGAGAATGTGGCATGTTTCATATTTTTAAACCCAGTACTGGACTCCTAAGAACGTAAAACATGGTTGTAGGAATTTATTTAGCTATTTTAAATTTGATTTTAAAATCGATTTCGTCGCTGTTCAGGAATTGAGGCTTTGGGGTTACATTGATCAGTCTCCATTTTGACGGTTTTAACGAGTTTTCTTGATCATAAAGGATGCAAAACACCTTCATAATTGTTTACAAATTCTAATTTAACAATTTCACCTTTCTTTTTAACGTTTTCTATTGAAAAAATTACAATCGAAAAAAACTATGATGCTGCATACATTTATGTGTATGTATTTTATGTATTTCTACCACCCAGCTAGCAAGGCACAGCCGGTAGCAGCGAGCAACTTTTGCTTCGTAACTTGTCCAAGATTCATCAACTATAAAATTCCAAAATGACTTTGAGTGGACTATTCCAAGGGAAAAGAAATGTAAGCAGAGGCACTTACATTTCTAAGTAAGGAAAGGGATAAAATTGTCTCCACCGAAAGAACAAATTAAAATTATATAGCGTTTGATTCGAGCCGTTATAAAGCTAAGCGCTCCACTGGGTGGGGAGACGGACCCGCCCTCAATCCACGATCCCTTGCTGGTGAGGTAGCCCAATGCTCTCCTCAAGAATCGCTTCATTTGGGTGCCCGGATGGAACCCCCCAATACCCCAGAATGTATTATAAATTTATAAGCAATAACAATTAATTACCTAAGAATGTTATTTGATCGAAATATTTTGTTTAATTATTCTAGAACACCTTAATCACAATTTTCACATTCCATATTTTGAAAATTTTACTGATTCCTTAGTTTTCAAGAAAAAAGGCAATTTTTTTTTAATATTTATAAATTACCAAAGTTATTATTTTCAAATATTCGAGTAATATTTCATTTAATTTTCAAAATTTCAGTTTTATTGTTTCCAAAATTAAAAAAAAAAATCTTTTGTTAAATTTGCAATCTTCAATATATTCAAAATTATCTTACTATCCAAATTCCATATGATTGATTTTTTTTTCATCTTCTGAAATAGATTAATTGGCTTCAAAAAATATTAAGTATTAAATTTCTTGAATGTTTCTTAGTTTTCAAATCTTAGTTTCCAAAAAAAATAAAACGAATTAAAAAATTTCAATTGATTGAATTTCTAAAAATTCCAATTATTAAATTTTATAAGTTTGAAAATTTCTTAAAGGAATAACCAAATTCCAATGTTTTAAATTTCCAAACAATCTATGATTTCAATTTCAATTGTGTATTCTTCCGATTTTTTCCGCTTTGATATGAAAAGCTAGTCATGTTCTAAAAGAAAACGAAAAAAAGGAACAATCTCACCAGCTTTCATCTTGCTGCATCAATCTCTTGTCACATCCTCCTTAAGAAACACACTATATCCACGGACACCATGGGAGTGTAGTTTAGCAAAGACACAAACCAATATTCGTTAAATTAGTATGGTGTAACGCTGTGACTCGTTTGTAACGTTCGTTGAATAAAGGCTCTTAATACGCGAAGGGTAAGCTTTTTGAACAAAAGCTTTCAAATCACCTTCTTTGACGCGACGCCGTTTCGGAAATATTTTTCAACCAAGCCATAATACGCGAAAACATTATCAAATCACATAATTTCATAAATATTTCACTTTCTCTACGCACTTCACAATATCACAGAACCGAACAACTATTCAATAGGAATAAATACATCGTATTTCACACGTTAAAAGTAAATTTATATCACCGATTTCGGAAACACGACAAACACGCGGCAAAGTTGCCAGTCCGCTCTTCTATGATGCTGCATACATTTATGGGCAAAAATTATAATTACTGCTAAATAGTTTTAGCTTCAAAATACTCATGAAATTTTACCTTCACACATTCCCCTAGGCCCTTCCACTATTTTCATTTTTATTTTTTATTTAATAAGGGTTTACTCTTGGAAAATGTCCATCCTTTTTAAATATCAAAAATTTATCATTAAATGCATATAAAAATAACACTATAACTGTACATATACAAAGAATAAAAGTTGTTCTTTCACATTAAACAACCAGTTTGCTTCTAAATACTTTTTGATATCATCAGGGAAGCTGTTTGTTTGCGAGCCTTGAAAAAAATAGATATTTTAAGATATATAAATTACATTTTTGCTAACAGAAAACAAATTCCAATACAAACTAGATTTTGTCTATTTGATACTCAAGGCTTTCAAACGTAAAAACAGTTTTCAAAAATTCAAACTATAGACTAAGTTATTGATGATAATGTGGAATAATTCATTTATGTTCAAAGTTACCCCGCTGATCAAAGTTACCCCGTTTTACGGTAATTCGTAATTTCCGACCATAGACAACACTTTTGTAAATGAGAGAAAACTTACATAAAATGATTTGTCTTAACACATGAATATGTTGTGAATTAATTTTTTAATCAGATTCGGTCAAATTTTAAGAAAATTAATCGTTTATTTGAAAAAAAAACACTTTACAAATTATAAGCTTGAAAATCAAATTTAGAATAAAAATGAATACAAAAAAAATTTTTTTTTTAATTTGCTTATTATTAGAGGATATTAACCAACACGTAATTCGTCTTTGCAAACAGAATACCCTCAATTTCGTTGTTTTTCCCTTAATTAAAATTTTGAATTACGTCTCAAAAGCAAACAATTCAATTCTCTATTCTGATTTCTGATTTTGGAAGCTGTGCTATTCATTTTAAAGTTTTAGGGGGATGATCATATGAATATGAATACTCATATCATATAAAATCTGAATTTTGAAATTTAATGTGTGTTTTGATTCTCATTGCACGGTGCCTTTTTTTAGAACAATTTCAAGAAAAAAAAAATCGGCAGCTTTGTCACATTATATAGGAGACTATCCCTTGCCCAACGCACTATTCAGGGAAAAAAAACGAAAAAAAAAATTGTTTTTCAAGATTTGCGATCAAAATACACGAACAAGAAGAACTAAGAACATCAAATTTTACAGTTTTGAGCTGAGATGTATTAATATTTCTTCAAAAACTTCAAAACTTTTGATCAAAATTATTTTGAATAAAAAATTTTGTCAAAAATGTTAAATTTAGAAGAAAATTTGATAAATTACAATACAATTTTTATAGACCTAGTCGAAAAAAAAGCAGTAACACTGTAGCTAAACCACAAAAAGACGGTAATGAAAGTTTTTTTTTTATGATGATTTTGTTCCAATAAAGAAGGTCCTGAAAATGAAAGCGAGCTTTTCATCTCTACAACCAAAATTTCAAATTCTTAAATAAATTTTAGCGATTGAATAAGGTAATTCAAAAGTGAAAATCTGAGTAAAAACTAATGCCAAAACCTCGAAAACTAATCCAAGGTTCAGAATTCTGCTATAGTTTTCCAAAATTTTCTCACTTGTTGATAGAAGCGCAGTTTTGAATATTAATTTTGAAGTGAGATTTTGGAAATTATGGTTCCGTATTACCAAAATCAAATATGTACTACTGTTCTCATATTTAGTATTCTGTGTCCAGTTCAAGATTCTTTATTTACAGTTCGAAACATCAAAAAACAAGAAAAGCTAAATTGAAGTTCTGGTTCAAATTTGATTTTGAGTTTCATTCCAAATTTGATTCATAATTTTCAAAACTTGAATGCATTTTCAATATTTAGATAATAATTTTCCGAGTATGAAACATGAACATCGAAAACCATCCTAAGTTTTTATTTCTTTTTCAGATTCGGAGTTTGTAAGCTAAATTCTTATGCAGAATTGAAACAAAACAAAGCTTTGAAATGGTGATCCAGAGTATAAAAAATCAGAATAAGATTCTTCATTTGAATTTCATATTTAAATTCTGATTCAATAGTCGGTAATTGAAATGATGAATGCAGATTAAAACCCATTGACTTGTATAAAAATATAAAAAAAATATTTATCAATGATTTCAAGAAATAGTCTTACTTTTTCTTAAAATCTCTTATTTATCTTTGCACACTTGTTTCAGTCATGTATTGATCTATTATTTTTACAACAGAAGCAAAATCATGATATTTTACACAAACTCACCTGGAAAAAAACAATTGGAATCTGGTTGGAACCTTTCCATGAGTAGGCATCTCGAAGAATTTGACTTCTTAAATTTGGTTTTAACATAAATTTCTTTGTCAATCAGAACACATCTGTCACATTGCGTAAAAACCGGTTGCACAGATTGCGATCTATGGAACTGCTTATTATAAGTTTTTATCTTGGTGTCTTCTAGTCAGGCAACACTTTTTGTCTGCCGGAAACGGATTTACCATAGTCTTTTTAGTCATATTTGAGATCAAGGGTCCCATCCCTTATCGATGCTTGGATTGATCTTCGTGAGCATCCTAGAATGGCTCCTTGAACTTCTTAACCCTTTAGGCCATGGGTGGCCAACATTTTCAACAGGCGGGCCAAATTTCAGAAATGAAATTGGCTGGTGGGCCAAAAAAAAAACAAATTGTTCCAGAGTATCCAAAAAAAAAAAAAAATATTTCAGATTTTTGATAACGTTCTAAAAAGATTTGCCTAGTTCACATCGAGTATAGAGTCATCTTAATAAATCATTTTTGTCACTTGCATGTTCTTACAATTTTTGCTCCATTTTAAAAATAGTAGAAATATTGCGCAATACAAAATGAATTACCCTCCCAACTTATGTATGCACGTCAATTTTTCCAAGAGATGTAAAACCTCCTCGGGTTTTCCATCCCAGAAATGTCAAATTGCTTTACTACAATGGAGATTTAGCCAATTGTATGGTCTCCAAATATAAAAAAATGATGGCTTATTTTCCAAATTTTTCAAGTTTACCGTTCTCCTTAGGAAAAAATTTAAAAACAAATAAAAAAAAACGCCGAATGGAATTTTTGAAACCACGTATACAAGCTTTTGACATTTAAAAGATTGTTTTTAAAAATAATTTTGATTTTTCAAAGTACGGACCTCAACTCAATCGAACTCTTTTCAAATTTTCCAGTAAATCGATTTGACAAGTGTATTGGGAAAACCTCCTACTATCAGGATGAATACGAATTTGATTGTTTATAATCAAATAAAAGTCGTTTTTCGGAACGATTTATCAGTACCAAACCGGTTCTAGTTGAACCTACTACCAAACTGTAAATTCTGTCAAGTTTCAAATTATTAATGTACATAAATACAGAGCACATTGCCAATTAAAACATATTTTGATTTGGTTTAATTTTCTTAAATATACCTTTTTCTGGTTTTATGTTACGACCGGATGTTGTTCATTAAATATTTTTAGCTTTTTCGGTCTTTTTAGTATATCAAAGAAGTTTTTGTGATCTTTTTCAAAGGAATTATCAGTCTGTTGTTCTTGTCAGTGTCGTTTTTATCCGACGGTTAGGAATCCAGAATTTGCTGCTCGTATTTTTACACGGATAAAATGGAATAATTTTCATCCGTTTTTCTACGGTCCCACTGCAAATCAACGTTAGAATTTAAAAAGTCGTTAAATCGCACTGCACATCAAGGTTAGGATTTAAAAAATCGTTATTTTTTTCAAATTCTAACGTTGATGTGCAGTTGGACCGTAGAAAAACGGATGAAAATTATTCCATTTTATCCGTGTAAAAATACTAGCAGCAAATTCTGGATTCCTAACCGTTGCACAATGGGGAAAAAAGTGTACAAACCGCGAAGAAATTCAATATCTTTCGTGCTACATGACCCAAATCTATGAAAATATACTTTTCTTTTGTGAAAATTTCCGGAGAATCGATTGGACATAGTTTCAAACGCCGCACAAGCTTACGAACGGAGATATAGTGCCTTTTTAACCCCTTATTCCCCTATATTTTGTAAACATTCCAGAAAAAACACTGATTCGAACCAGAGAATTTTGAATGAAAACAGACCTATCGTGTGTAATTTTTTCTGAGGAATCGAATGAAGGCTGTTCTGGCCTCCGCACGCTTCAGAAAATGGAGTTATGGCTGTTTTTACCCTCAATTCCCCTATATTTTTCAATTATTTCAGAAAAAAGCTTATTCGAACTTGAAAATTTTGAACCAAATGGGTTGTATTTTATGTGATTTTTTCCGAGAAATCGAATGAATGCTGTTTGAGCCCCCGCACGCTTTGGAAAATGGAGTTATGGCTGTTTTACCCTAAATTCCCCTCAATTTTTCAAATTGTTAAGAAAAAGCATGTTCGGACTTGAAAATTTTGAATCTTTTGGGACGTATCTTGTGTAATTTTTTCCGAGGAATCCAATAAAGGCTGTTTGAGCCACCGCACGCTTCGGAAAATGAAGTTACGGCTGTTTTTACCCTCAATTCCCCTAAATTTTTCAATAATTTAAGAAAAAAGCATGTTCGGACTTGAAAAATTTGAACCAAATGGAATAAATCATATGTGATTTTTTTCGAGGAATCCAACGAAGCCTATTTGAGCAACCGCACGGATTAGGAACAGGAGTTATGGCTGTTTTACCCTCAATTGCCCAACATTTTTTAAATAGCTCAGAAAAAGCATGTTGAGACCAGATAATTTTGAACCAAAAGTAAAGTATTTTGTGGAGTTTTTTCCGAGGAATCGAATGAAGGCTGTTTGAGCCGCCGTACGCTTCGGAAAATGAAGTTATGGCTGTTTTACCTTCAATTCCCCTACATTTTCAAATTGTTAAGAAAACGCATGTTCGGACTTGAAAATTTTGAATCTTTTGGGACGTATCTTGCGTGATTTTTTCCGAGGAATCCAATGGAACTTGTTTGAGCCACCGCACGCTTTGGAAAATGGAGTTATGGCTGTTTTTACCCTCAATTCTCCTACAGTTTTCAATGGTTTAAGAAAAAATCATGTTCGGACTTGAAAATTTTGAACCAAATGGGTTGTATCTTATGTAATTTTTTCCAAGGAATCCAACGAAGCCTATTTGAGCCACCGCACGGATTGGAAACAGAAGTTATGGCTGTTTTACCCTCAATTTCCCTACATTTTTCAAATAGCTCAGAAAAAGCATGTTCGGACTTGAAAATTTTGAACCAAATGGAACGTATCAGGTGTGATTTTTTTCGAGGAATGCAACGAAGCCTTTTTGACACACCGCACACATCGGAAACAGGAGTTATGGCTGTTTTACCCTCAATTCCCTTTCATTTTTTCAAAAAGTTCAGAAAAACCATGATCGGACTTGAAAATTTTGAACTAAACGAGACTTATCTTATGCAATTTTTTCCGAGGAATCCAATGGGGCCTGTTTGAGCCACCGCACGCTTTTAAATAGTGAGTTATGGCTGTGTTTACCCTCAATTCCCCTACGTTTTTCTGAAATCATTGAAAAATGTAGGAGAATCGAGGGTAAAAACAGCCATAACTCACTATTTTAAAGCGTGCGGTGGCTCAAACAGGCTTCATTGGATTCCTCGAAAAAAATTGCATAAGATAAGTCTCGTTTAGTTCAAAATTTTCAAGTCCGATCATGGTTTTTCTGAACTTTTTGAAAAAATGAAAGGGAATTGAGGGTAAAACAGCCATAACTCCTGTTTCCGATGTGTGCGGTGTGTCAAATAGGCTTCGTTGCATTCCCCGAAAAAAAATCACACATGATACGTTCCATTTGGTTCAAAATTTTCGAGTCCGAACATGCTTTTTCTGAGCAATTTGAAAAATGTAGGGAAATTGAGGGTAAAACAGCCATAACTTCTGTTTCCAATCCGTGTGGTGGCTCAAATAGGCTTCGTTGGATTCCTTGGAAAAAATTACATAAGATACAACCCATTTGGTTCAAAATTTTAAAGTCCGAACATGATTTTTTCTTAAACCATTGAAAACTGTAGGAGAATTGAGGGTAAAAACAGCCATAACTCCATTTTCCAAAGCGTGCGGTGGCTCAAACAAGTTCCATTGGATTCCTCAGAAAAAATCACGCAAGATACGTCCCAAAAGATTCAAAATTTTCAAGTCCTAACATGCGTTTTCTAAACAATTTGAAAATGTAGGGGAATTGAAGGTAAAACAGCCATAACTTCATTTTCCGAAGCGTGCGGCGGCTCAAACAGCCTTCATTCGATTCCTCGGAAAAAACTCCACAAAATACTTTACTTTTGGTTCAAAATTATCTGGTCTCAACATGCTTTTTCTGAGCTATTTCAAAAATGTTGGGCAATTGAGGGTAAAACAGCCATAACTCCTGTTCCTAATCCGTGCGGTGGCTCAAATAGGCTTCGTTGGATTCCTCGGAAAAAATCACATAGGATTTATTCCATTTGGTTCAAATTTTTCAAGTCCGAACATGCTTTTTTCTTAAATTATTGAAAAATTTAGGGGAATTGAGGGTAAAAACAGCCATAACTTCATTTTCCGAAGCGTGCGGTGGCTCAAACAGCCTTTATTGGATTCCTCGGAAAAAATTACACAAGATACGTTCCAAAAGATTCAAAATTTTCAAGTCCGAACATGCTTTTTCTTAACAATTTGAAAAATTGAGGGGAATTTAGGGTAAAACAGCCATAACTCCATTTTCCAAAGCGTGCGGGGGCTCAAACAGCATTCATTCGATTTCTCGGAAAAAATCACATAAAATACAACCCATTTGGTTCAAAATTTTCAAGTTCGAATAAGCTTTTTTCTGAAATAATTGAAAAATATAGGGGAATTGAGGGTAAAAACAGCCATAACTCCATTTTCTGAAGCGTGCGGAGGCCAGAACAGCCTTCATTCGATTCCTCAGAAAAAATTACACACGATAGGTCTATTTTCATTCAAAATTCTCTGGTTCGAATCAGTGTTTTTCTGGAATGTTTACAAAATATAGGGGAATAAGGGGTTAAAAAGGCACTATATCTCCGTTCGTAAGCTTGTGCGGCGTTTGAAACTATATCCAATCGATTCTCCGAAAATTTTCACAAAAGGAAAGTATATTTTCATAGATTTTGGTCATATAGCACGAAAGATATTGAATTTCTTCGCGGTTTGTACACTTTTTTCCCCATTGTGCGTTGGATAAAAACGACAAAAAATATTCAATTTTCCCATACAAAACTAAAAGCTTAAATTTACTCATGTAAACGTTACTTAAAAATTCTGCAAAAAATCACGATTGAGTTTTGAACCAAAACAAAGCTTTTTAGACTTCAGGATTTGAGAACAAATCGACACATTCGTCACATAATTGAATGTGCAATGACCGGTCCGTTCAGCAGCTGGAAGCTTTTCGGAGGCAGTAATCCCTGGTGAGGCCCATAGTACTTTGAAATGTACAAGGCAGGCTATTCCGCTCTCTTTAAACGTATTGGTAAGAGGCTCCGAAAAATAGTTTTGGAAAAAACTGGCAAATGTATGAAATTTATCAGAAAGTCAGATTTGTATAAACATTGACAACCATTAAATAAATATATGAGAAAAATTTGCACTGATGCATTTTAATGCAACAAACAATATTTTATCTTTAGACACAGCTTAAAGTAATATGAAATGGGC
This sequence comes from Uranotaenia lowii, assembly GCF_029784155.1. Classification (NCBI taxonomy): domain Eukaryota; kingdom Metazoa; phylum Arthropoda; class Insecta; order Diptera; family Culicidae; genus Uranotaenia; species Uranotaenia lowii. The sequence continues at coordinate 368,636,571 of NC_073692.1, read as the reverse complement.
TTTTTGACGATTTAAAATCCAAATTTGGTGATATTTTTGGCTTGTGTGACCTTTTCCTGTGCGATTTGAATAAAAATTCTAAAAAATTGACTTTTCGTCACAGAAAGATGAACTTTATTAGATCATTTATCAAGTTTTTGACATAGACAGAAGAAAATATTACTTTGCTTGCTTTAAAAAAAAAAAAAGGACGACGATAAAAACTTCTTTTGAGTGCTTAGTATTTATGGTTAAGATCCGAAAATCCAAAGCAAAACAAAGTTCCCGATGAGCCTGATGAATCAATCTTAAATCTGAAACCCTTTCAAAAGGCTATCGATGGAGAAATTAATAATTTTGATTGCCATTCTATTTTAAACCGCCAAATTTTCATAATTATTTTTGTTAGTATGCACTTATCTGAAATAGGCATTGCATGACTAAGTATGATATTGTTATTTTTATTTTTATACCGAAAATGTTCCGACCAATTGGGATTTTTTGGTTCAATTGTATGTTAAACCAAATCCAGAGATAATCCGGAGAATCAAGAATTTTTTTTTTTGTTACTTAATATTATGTCAAGATTAATATGCTGTAGATTGCTTAGTACAATAATCGCAGTTAGAGCAATTAAATATCGTTTTTATATGAAAAGCGGACAATATCACCTGAAATTGGTTCTGTCCGTCACTAAATCAAAGTCAGGTTTTGTTGTTGTTTTGGAATACATTGAATTTTTTCAATTAATTTGAACTTATCCGCAAACATCCGTTCTTCCAAACACAGACATCAATTTCATCACATTTTTCCCCACGAGAATTTTTAAAGACCTATCAACGATGCATAAAATTTTTTTACTTGTTTCCATGTAAAAATCTTTTTTTTGTTTAAACCGGCGGCGGTACCTTCTTTTTACTTCAATTCCAAATTCTTCTGGAGCTTTGTATATCACAGCAATAACTTAAAAAATTAGAGAAATATTTTTTTTATTTTTGAAACCGTCTTTTCTGCCTTGGACTTTGAATAGTTGTTCAAATTCACTGATCGAAATTTCGGTTTTCTGTGCGTATTTCGAAAGTTAAGATGTGCCATCGAAGCTTTGATTGTAGGAATAAGAAATTTTTTTAACAAAAGAAATTGATGAAAATTGCTGAAATCCTGGGAATAACAATAATTTCACAGATTCTCAAGCAAATTTTATTCAGGAACCTAGGTTCGAGTTTACATCCTTTATTGTGAATATTTTTAAAACATTTAAAAAAAAATTTAAATTAAATTTAAGTGCAACTGGGTTAGGATTTCTAACGCTAGTTTGCGACTTGACGTTGTTAATATGAAATGTTATTTTTTGGATAAAAAATTACAACATTAAGGGTTTTGTCATGATCATGAACACAGTTTTTTTTCGGAAATGTTTATACTTAGTCATGTCGATCTGAAATCTTAAATCGCTCAATCATGTTTATTATCAAAATGAGGAAAGTCATATACGCAAAGGTTCTTCATTTGTTAATGATTTCATTTTTTTTTTTGCCAGAATTTGATTACCAACGGAATTAGCATTTGTCCAATTGAATAAAATAATATTCTATAAAAAAAAAATCAGCTGAGTTAATTTTTCATAAAACTTTAACTATGACAGAAATTCAAAAAAAAATCATCATCATGTGCTCATCAGTTGTCCTCCGACTTTCCGACTTGTTTTTTTGTTTGCCTTTGTCGACTTGGTATTAATTATTGATTTTGAATCGAAAAACCTTGAAGGAAAAGTAAATAAAACTGTTTTTTAAATTTAAAAAAAACCCAATATTACGTTTCTGACTATGATGTTGCATTTGACCGTTAGAAAAAAAACCAGATTGGATGCTAAATAAAAGCCACCAATATTAATGATTGTGGGTAAATTAACGATGTATCGCAGGAAAAGTTGGAGAAATCAATTCAATTTCAGAAAGGCTTGGCCGCACAACAGGATCTCGAGGGATGCAAGTGGCCCGCGGGCCTTGTGTTGCTCACCCCTGTGCTAGAGTATTGCTGTGAATCTTGAGCAATTTATTATCCATTGATTCATCTGCCAACATAAATTTATCAAGCCTGGTTAAAAAAATCGTTAAACAAATGCTCTTGGATTTGTTTTTTTTTTTTTTTTTTTTTGAGAGGAAACTAAGGAGTTTGAATGTATAGTGAACAGTGTGTTTAAGTGTTCTTTAAACTAACTTGATTTCCTAATTCTTATTCCTGATACACTAATGTATTTTCAAAAACGACCTTAGGAAGTAAAGACACTTCTGTTAAACTTCGAAGAATATTTAAAAGGAGATCTTTAATATAGGTATTAAAATCGAAAATTCGCATGGCATATTCAACTATGCTTTGTTTTTTAAAGAACAATTTATTTTACATATTATGACGCATTCAGACATATTTTTTAAGCCTAGTAGAGTTGAGCTTTGAATTTTGAAAGAAACCGCCTCGATTATCGTGATTTTTGTATTTACTAACTATCCCCTTAAAATGATTTTTTTTTTGTAAATTCTTAACTGTTGATTTTCATAAGCTTTTTATTTATGTCCCGAATCGCTCAGTACAGACTCTTTCTCTTATCTGCTCATGCATTGCCTAGAATTGCCTTGCATTCTTCTGCATGAAACCGAATCAGATAAAAATGCACTTGCTCTCGAAATAGATCCAAAACAACACAGACGGCCAAAGAAATAATGGTGCGACGATTTCGAAGCGGGCCATGTTTATTGTACCGATTAACACATTCGAAAGGTGCCGATATTCACAAGTTTAACTGTCACATTCCTTCCGATTATCACTCTGATCTGTATTTGTATTTGCTTGGTGCTATCATAGAATTACCTCGAAAATTTGACTCTAACAAAAGACAGTTTCTCTTGGTTGTCGTTTTTAAATTAATTCTGAATAATTCAACCAATCGGACAATCTTACTTTCTCGAAATGCCGAAACAAATCAATGATTATATACTTTCATTTAAGCAACAGTGAAGATAAAAAATAAATAGAACTTTCGAGAGAATTCCGAGACCACTTGGTTTGAGGAAAGGCTAAGCGATCATTTTTTTCTGCGTGGATTGTTTGAAATTTTCTTTTGGCATCAACATCAAAGTACAATCACAAAGCGATCTAAATGGTTAGTTGATTGTTAAGGTGAGGAAATCTTCAGAGGTTTTGTTTCTCTATTTTTTTTGAAGCTGTAACAATTTAATAAATTCGGTCATAATTTTTCCTTATTTTACTACGCACAAATGGACGAAACATTTGTTGACAAAAGTTTATGTTTGCGGAACTTTAGTAGGAAGTTTGCATAATCAACTGCTTTTAAAAATATGACTGAAAAATCTTTTGGCTTCAGACAAATTTCTTCTTTTTTTCTTCTGTATAATTTGGACTCAAAATACTTCCCTAGGGAACACTAGCGTTTTTTAATCACTTTTTGATGATGTTCCTTATTTTCGTTCACATAATCCTTAAATCAGTAAAATTCAGAGCTTTCAGAAATAAAATTTCGTCAATAATCAATTTCAATCGTCGACGCATGTTTCAAGCTGCAATTTCGCCACCCATCAAACGTTTGTTTCGTATTTACCGTCAGCAAAGCATCCATCTTTAATCATCCCGCCCATTGATTTAAATTGCCCCACAATTTTGGCCGAACGAGAGAGAGAGACCTCTCAAAATAACGATTATTATTGTAACAGTAAATATCCGTTTAGAGATTTTTCTTTTCCAACTCAACCTTCCTCAACTTGTACATATTGGCAAGCAAATCGAATAATACGGTCGTAAATGGATGGAACGAAAACGGCCCTGTTTGGTTGACGACAACCGAATTAGTGCGCTCTTAATGTTTTCCAATTTTCATCTTACCGTCCACATTTCCTTTAGCTGCTTTAATAACCTGGCAAGAGAAAAAAAAACCAAAACCAAAACAAAACCCCTCAAATGGTAGCGCCAACATTTGCACCAGCAAATTAACGAATCAACGAATTAACGCAATTTCTTTTCTTTCTCCCTTTCCCTCCTTTTTAATTTTCTGCTTGAAGACGATATGTTAAGACGATTTTCCGGTGAAGTCCAATCTCTGAAGATGTCTTGAACGGAATTGCACCCATTTTCCAGTTGTTTCAATCAACCAGCTTGTTTAAAAGTTCAATTTAGTTTCCGTTTTTGTTATAAAAGCGGTGGAAAATTTTATTACTTTTTTCTCTTTAAAAAAAAACAAAACCCTTCTACAGCTTTATCGGCGAATCGGAAGCTCAATTGCTGAAAGCTGCTTAACCGATTTAACCTTGCTTAACGTAGCGAATTGGAGCTTTCAAGCTGCTCCCTAGCTTATCATTACCAATCATTTCGTTCCGATTGAGACCCATTGGACCCCTCTTTTTTTAGAGGGCAGCCAGTCACCGAACGGAATCCGATCGATCAGTTCTGCAAGATTTAAAAATTTTGTCAGAGGAAAAAAACAGTGGTATCCGAAATAGCTTGAAGACTTTGGCCACCTAGGATGAGTGATGAAACTAAATAATTGTTGAATCAAAGAAAACTCAATGAAAGAGAGCGGTTTGCTTTAATACTATTTTGATCAGAAAATTTGAAATTATCTGAAGTATCAAAAGAGAAAAGAAACATGAAAATTCCAAAACTAACAAGATTGAACAATTTAAAAAAATTAAAGAGAGCTAATCCAAGACATAAAAAATAACCAATAGCCTTGATGAACTACTCGAAAATTTAACTTAAGACTCAAGAATTGTAAAATCAAGTGTCGATTAATTGAAAGTGGATCATCAAGAGTTGTGTGAAAGGATGCCGAAAAAAAACAGTGTTTTTTGCAAAAATATATTCTGACTTTCTATGATTATTGTATTGTTACTGATGTTAAAAGTAAACTTCAATCCGCTACTTGAGAGTGAATATCTCACTAGTATACTATAAACAACCCACTTTTTTATTGGTGTTTTCCCTCCGTGCAATCGCGAGATCAATATGTGGCAAAGAGTTGAATTGCATGGATGAATTTCCATGGCGACCGTCAAAATTGATTGAACGACTTACAAACGTGCGTGCAATCATTCTCATTTTTTCCTAAATTGACCCACTTCAACAAAACTCTCATACTGATGTAAACAAGGTTAAATGCTAAACGGAAACGGATTTTGATTCTGCATTTCTAAACAGCTTCGGCCACTATTTGTGATGCGATGAACTTCGTCGTCGGTCATCCATCATTCAGAACGCTATCAGGATACCATCAACTAACGGTGGCATTCTCAGAGTGGTTCAAATGCAATTCATTTGACCTAGAACAAGAATACTGACAAGGCTTTTGCCAAAATGGAACTGCAGATGCAAATTTTTCCCGCAAATATTTGCATACACACATACGCAAAGCCCTTTATTTCCGGGAAAAAGTCATTCCATTTGCAGATCCTCTACCCGGTTTTCGAATGAGTCCACTCTTCAGTTGGACCAAATGGACTTCGAACGAGGACAGATGATGATGGACAAATCTTGCGTCCTTTCCGGGGTGCCTACGGGAAAAAGTACGGACGCTTTCATCTGTTGCCATAAAGCAAGTGAGCTGGAAAATTTCCACACATTTCCACAATTTCATTCGAGAATCGTGAAATGGTTCTCGGTGAATGTCGTAGCCGATGACCTTCCCCGGTTTGTGATGCGCTTATTGCACTATTTTTTTTTTTCTACATTCTTCTCGTCTACATGAAATCATCCGGTTCAGTAGATCTCTGGAACAAGTCAAGTGCAAGTGACTTTGACCTAGTGGAAAAAAGCTTTGTTGAGCAATTTTTAAAATAATTTAAAATTAACCTGATTATATTGTTTAAAGAGAAGCTTTCCAGAACAAAACTTGAGATAAAATCGATGTCTGCAATAATTGAAACACGAATGTCCCCATATTTACGATGAAAAGTGTATGTAGTCAAGAGAGTCACAAGCAGGCAGCTTCCAATTGCTTTGGATCCGGAACAAGACAAAACTAGACAGAAGTGCAGAAACGAACGAAACGACTATCGGGCTCATTCGAAATTCCATTACCCAGAAACAGCATTTGGGCGTGAGATCTTTATTTGCTGTTTCAACTGTAAGAAGATTTATCTTCCTGTCTTTTTTTTATTGTCGAAAGACATCCAAGTGGTAATCATTCCAAAGAAACTTATTTCGTTTGGAAGCTATGAAAGTTTCATTCTTTTTTTTGGAAATTTAAATAGAAGATAAGATTTTTTTTTTTCATTCCACTAGAAGCTTACAAATACAGACAAATAGTCGAGACACAATTCAAAACTCAAGAAAAGAACACGCAAGGCCCAAGATTCAAGAATCAAAACTCAGAAGACGAAAAACGAAAGACGAAAGACGAAAGACGAAAAAGACGAAAGACGAAAGACGTCAGACGAAAGACGTCAGACGAAACACGAAACACGAAAGACGAAAGACGAAAGACGAAAGACGAAAGACGAAAGACGAAAGACGAAAGACGAAAGACGAAAGACGAAAGACGAAAGACGAAAGACGAAAGACGAAAGACGAAAGACGAAAGACGAAAGACGAAAGACGAAAGACGAAAGACGAAAGACGAAAGACGAAAGACGAAAGACGAAAGACGAAAGACGAAAGACGAAAGACGAAAGACGAAAGACGAAAGACGAAAGACGAAAGACGAAAGACGAAAGACGAAAGACGAAAGACGAAAGACGAAAGACGAAAGACGAAAGACGAAAGACGAAAGACGAAAGACGAAAGACGAAAGACGAAAGACGAAAGACGAAAGACGAAAGACGAAAGACGAAAGACGAAAGACGAAAGACGAAAGACGAAAGACGAAAGACGAAAGACGAAAGACGAAAGACGAAAGACGAAAGACGAAAGACGAAAGACGAAAGACGAAAGACGAAAGACGAAAGACGAAAGACGAAAGACGAAAGACGAAAGACGAAAGACGAAAGACGAAAGACGAAAGACGAAAGACGAAAGACGAATGACGACAGACTAATGATGAAAGAAGAAAGACGAAGAGTCAACAGTAAAAAAAAAGAGTCAAAAATTAAGAGTCAAGGGTCAAGAATAAAGAGTCAAAAGTTAAGAGTCAAGAGTCAAGAGTCAAGAGTCAAGAGTAAAGAGTCAAGAGTCAAGAGTCAAGAGTCAAGAGTCAAGAGTCAAGAGTCAAGAGTCAAGAGTCAAGAGTCAAGAGTCAAGAGTCAAGAGTCAAGCGTCAAGAGTCAAGAGTCAAGAGTCAAGAGTCAAGAGTCAAGAGTCAAGAGTCAAGAGTCAAGAGTCAAGAGTCAAGAGTCAATAGTCAAGAGTCAAGAGAGTCAAGAGTCAAGAGTCAAGAGTCCTGAGTCCTGAGTCCTCAGTCCTGAGTCCTGAGTCCTGAGTCAAGAGTCAAGAGTCAAGAGTCAAGACTGAAGACTCATGTCTATAGAATCAAGAGTCAAGAGAGTCAAGAGAAAGACAAAAGACGAAAAAAGAAGAAAGACGAAAGGCTTGACTCTCAATTCTTGACTATCGATTTTTGACCATCGACTCTTAAGTCTTGACTCTTGAGTCTTGACTTTTGGCCCTCTACTCTTGTTTCTGACTCTCGACTCTTGTTTCTGACTCTTAACTCTTAACTTTAAACTCTAAACTCTTAACTCTGAACTCTGAACTCTGAACTCTGAACTCTGAACTCTGAACTCTGAACTCTGAACTCTGAACTCTGAACTCTGAACTCTGAACTCTGAACTCTGAACTCTGAACTCTGAACTCTGAACTCTGAACTCTGAACTCTGAACTCTGAACTCTGAACTCTGAACTCTGAACTCTGAACTCTGAACTCTGAACTCTGAACTCTGAACTCTGAACTCTGAACTCTGAACTCTTAACTCTTAACTCTTAACTATTAACTCTTAACTCTTAACTCTTAACTCTTAACTCTTAACTCTTAACTCTTAACTCTTAACTCTTAACTCTTAACTCTTAACTCTTAGCTCTTAACTCTTAACTCTTAACTCTTAACTCTTAACTCTTAACTCTTAACTCTTAACTCTTAACTCTTAACTCTTAACTCTTAACTCTTAACTCTTAAATCTTAACTCTTAACTCTTAACTCTTAAATCTCAACTCTTAACCCTTAATTCTTAACTCTTAACTCTGAACTCTTAACTCTTAACTGCTCACTCTTAACTCTTAACTCTTAACTCTTAACTCTTAACTCTTAACTCTTAACTCTTAACTCTTAACTCTTAACTCTTAACTCTTAACTCTTAACTCTTAACTCTTAACTCTTAACTCTTAACTCTTAACTCTTAACTCTTAACTCTTAACTTCTTAACTCTCAACTCTTAACTCTTAACTCTTAACTCTTAACTCCTTACTCTTAACTCTTAACTCTTAGCTCTTAAATCTGAACTCTCAACTCTTAACTCTTAACTTTTAACTTTTAACTCTCATCTCTTAACTCTCAACTCTGAACTCTCGACTCTCGACTTTCGACTCTCGAATTTCGACTCTCGACTCGCGACTCTCGACTCTTGTAATCTTAACTCTCTCAACTCTTTAATCTTAACTCTGTTATCTGTCAATTCTCAACTCTAACCTCTCCATTTTAACCTCTCGACTCTAAATTCTCAAATCCATAAATCTCGAGTCTCGAAATTTAAACCTCAATAATTGTCGGCAACAATTTACTACCGCAGCATCCAACCTGCAATGTGATAGCTTAGCCAATTTTATCTTTCCACCTAGTAGGGGCGTTATCGATTTTCGATGTTTACGAGATGACAGCCGACGACCGGATAATTTTCCTGGCCGCACAAAGTACCACATTTTGCTACCCAAGTTCACCCAAACAACAGCAACAAAATACTTGTTGCTTGGCTAGCTTGGGTCTGGGATCTTGGACTTGCTCTGAAAAACGATACCTGGATCTTCGCAGTTTATGACCGGTCTTATGATGGTCTATGAAAGTTGCATTGAGGATCTGGAAAGGGGGTTCGGGGCGTTAAACGGTTGACCATTTAAGTCTGTTTTCCTCAGTAGACCAAAGTCGAGCTAAGTCGAATGATACGGCAGAAAAATCCGGACCTCTTTGATGTGTGTTTATGATGGGAAAAATTAATTGGAATCGATGAAATTTAATCTCCCCTGCACAACATCACATCATGTCGTCCGAATGTCCAACAAGGTCTAAGCTGTTGCAGCAGATAGAAGCAAGTCATCGAGGAGATGGCATCCGGGCAGATCATCGTCGGACGGCGGTATCTTTCAAACGTTTGCTGAAATAGTTGATGCCAATCGCCGAGGAATGGAGTATGATTTTAATGCGTGAGACCCCTCTAAAGATATTGATATCTGATTGGTATCATTGCTTCAATGGGGCTCAATGAGCCTCAATAAGTTCCATATCTTGAGGGGTAGGTTGGAATCGATTGATGATGGTTACCTTTTGGAGCAGATCGATTAACCATCTATCGGAGCTACTGTCATTACGATGGGAATTATTTGTCCCAGTGTGCGATAAACATGTTACTATTTGCGGTTTTTCGGTTGGTTTTGTCCGGTTTACAAAGTTGCTACCGTTTGGAAATAATGAAAAAAAAGTTACACGTCATTCAATGGAGAGATAAAAATAATGTCCACAAGTAACAGACCTAGAATTCACGTTTTTTACAAGTCATTAAAAAATCGTGACTTGAAAATCCTTCAAAAATCGACAACGCCTTGAAGGCGAAAAACCTTTTGGAAATCAACAAATTTCGAATGTCACCAACTTTGAAAGTCTACAATGTTAGGAAGTCAGCCACCTTTGAAAGTCGACATTCTTTAAAAGTCGATAACCTTTTGAGGATTAACAGCCTTTGGAAGTCGAAAACCTTTTAGGAACTGACAGCATTTTGAACTCGACAATATTGGAATTCGATACCTTTTCAGAAATCGAAAATCTTTCGAGAATCAACAACCTTTGAAAGTCAATCCTTTTTTTGGGAACTTGAAGTATTTATAAGCGACAGTCTAATAAAAGTCAAAACTCTGGAAATCGGAAAGTCGACAACTTTTAGGTAACGACAATCGATAAAAATTGCCAGCATTTCAAAATTCAATACTTTTTAAATCAATAACATTGAAGGTAGGCAACTTTTGAAAGTTTTCAACCTTTCAAAGTCGAGAATCTTTAGAAATCGAAAATCTTTTGGGAAAAAGTCTTTGGAAGTCGAAAACCTTTGAAAGTCGACAACTTTAGAAAGTGAACAATCTTCATAGGTCGAACTTCTTTTGGTTATCAACAACCTTTGAAAGTCTAACACCTTTGGAATACGATAACTTTTAAAAAGTCGACAACCTTTAAAAATCAAGAGGGTTTGAATGAAATAAAAGGCATTTTAAGATCAACTACCTTCAAAAGTAGAAAATTTTTGGAAGTCGACAATCTTTTCGAAATGAAAAGCATTCCAAAGTCGACAACCTTTGAAAGTCGATAATTTTTGGAAGTCGAAAATATTCTGGAAATCACCAGCATTGAAATTGACAGCTTTGAAAATTGAACATCCTTTTCAACAATCAACAGTGATTGTAGGTCGACAATCTTTAAATTGACCTTTCAAAAGTCAAGATAGCTTTAATGTCGACAAGCTGTTGGGAATCATTGGCATTTGAATTCGACATCCTTTCAAAGTCGAGAATCGCTGGAAGTCGACAACCGTTTGGGGGTCAGCAGTCTTTGAAAGTCGACATTCTTTGAAAATCGAATGTCTTGCTATTTCGATGACAGAATGTCGACAATCTTTTGCAGTCAAAAACTTTTTTTAGAATCAACAGTCTATGAAAGTCGAACACAATTGAAAGAACCTTTAGTTGTCGACAATCTTTTTTAAAATCGAATTTCGAAAGTCCATATCTTTCTTCAAGTCGACCATCTTTGAAAGTCGACAAGTTTTGAATCTCGACTGCATTTGAAAGTTCACAGCTTTTCCAATGTTGACCATCTTTTTAGAATCAACAGTCATTGAAAGTCGACATCTTTTGGAAGTTGACAGCCTTATAATTTCACCATCTCTGGAAGTCGACAACCTTTTGCGGGATCAAAAGTTTTTGAAAGTCGTCTGTTCGGGACGGGCTTACGGGTTTGCGGGTTGTCGGGATGGGCACTCGGGGTCTCTTCAACAATCGGATTGCGGGGCGGGCGGATGATCGCACTTCCAACGGGAACCAACAAGAATCGGGAGCACCAAGTATGAGCGAATAGTTTGCCACGGGTAAATGTCCACTATATTGCACGGGATTCACTATGTGATCGTCAAGGGAATGATTTAAAAGCAAAAACACCAATTTCGGGGACAAATAGACGGTTAAATTACTTTAAAAAAAGTATTTTTCGGGAGCGAATTAAAAACGCGTGATCGTCTTCTGACATCTTGCTTGTATTCTGTGTCTTTAATGATCGTTAGGTAGTACAAATTGATGATGGTGGCACGGAAGCAAAAAGGAACGCAAAGAATGAGAAATTAACATTTTATGGCAAACAATTACAGTGATCATTCGATTTGATATCTAACATACCGGCCACCTTTGAAATGTAAATATTTCAAACTAATAGAATCTCCTGCTTAACACACTGCTAGGCTTAGAACTCTTTCAGGTACTCGTCGCGCCGTCTGGATTTCTCGGCCAATATTGTTGCAACAGCTGGTGATGGTTGCGTTGAGCCTTCGGGTTGTCACGCACATCGGGTTCGGGAAGCGGGCATATCTATTTACGCACCAAAAAGTGCGCGGGCGAAGCGGTTGCAGATCATTGACTGCTTGACATCGTACGGTGCATCGGAAAGCCTCAGCCGGCCACCAACGCGAATCAGGCCTTCGGAATCGAGAAAGGGTGAAAGCAAACGAAGTTGAGATTTTGCTTGGACTGGCTGCCCCTTTCTCAATGCTTGAAGTTCTTCGGGAAAAGTGTCAGCTTGAACGAGCTGTGTTAGAGAAAGCTTTGCTCGTTGGAGCTCACACACGGCGGGGACTGAATCGGGAACGGGCTGCTTTCGGAGATGGGCGTTGTTGAAAAAACGCAAACAGTAAGCAACTGTGCGCAGCAGCTCTTGATATAACGAAAACTTATCGAACATGTTGGGCGGCTCAACCACATCACTTAGAATGGTCGTCTTTTTCTGTTCGATTTCTTTGGGGGAAGCACAACGGGTAGGGATTGTTTCTCTTTGTCGGGGGTTGATCACTCTAGGAAACGTTGACGTCGAATCGGAAAATATCGGCTTCGGGCTCCCAGCATATGCCGAGAGTTTTGATCGTCTCTTCAGGATCGAACTTCAGCGATGATTGTGTGCCCAGTAGCTCTGATGGAATATCGGCGAGAACTTTCAGAGAGTTTGAGCACCACTTACGCAAACAAAATCCACCACGAAGCATCAATTGATCGAGCTCAGTGCGGAGAGCGACGGCGGCCTCGACGCTGCTGGCGCCCGCAATCAAATCATCCACATACACACTTTTTCGCACAGCAGCGGAGGCGTTCGGGAACTAACGGCCTTCATCTTCCACCAACTGCAACAAAGTTCTTGTTGCCAAAAACGAAGACGGGGCGAGACCGTAGGTGACGGTGCGGAGCTCGTACGATCGGACGGGTTCGTCGGGATTGAAGCGCCACAGAATGCGCTGAAAGCATCGGTCCGATGGGTGCACCACAATTTGACGATACATTTTGGCTATGTCCGCCACCAACGCTATCGGGTATTTTCGGAATCGGATGATGATCGTCAGCAGCTCGTCTTGCACGACTGGGCCAACAAGAAGAGAGTCGTTCAGCGAATGGCCGGTGCTGGTTTTGGCTGAGCCGTCCAACACGACTCGCACCTTTGTCGTCGAACTGGACTCCTTCACGACGGGGTGGTGAGGAAGATAGCAGGATGTCATATTTTCCGATTCGGGGGGAACCAGATCCATATGGCCAAGTTCGATGTATTCTCTCATGATGTCGTGATACTGACTCTTGAGATCAGCGTCCTTCTCCAGCCTCCGCTCGAGCCAGGCAAACCGACGGAGAGCAGCACCTTTCGATTCTCCCACCATCTGCTCGAATTCGGGGTGCTTCGGGACGCGCACAATGTAGCGCCCAGAAGAGTCACGATCGGTTGTATATCGGTAGTAGTTCTCACAGTTCTGCTCATCGATAGAATAGTCGGATCCACCAACATCCTCTATCTTCCAAAAACGGGAAAGTAGCTCTTCTACGGGAACAACTGTCGCCATATGACAAGTTGCCATAGATTTTTGTTTGGCTTTTTCGGCTTTCATGTCGCATTTTCCAGTTGCCAGCCAACCGAACACTGTTTCGGCCAGCAAAGGACCATTTGCTGCAAGCTGGAGGCGACCTGGCTTCAGATAGGCATAGAAATTAGCAGCACCGATAATCATGTCTATTTTGCGCGGTGTGCCAAAATCTGGATCGGCGAGAGCGAGATTTTTGGGGATGTTCCATTGGGCAACCGAGAAGGGAATTGCGGGGGCGTCACTGGTTACTTTCCGGAAGACGAGGAAATCTAACATCTCGGAGAAATCGCTCACCCGAGATCTTATTTCGGCTTGAATTTCAAATTTCGCACTCGTTGCGGTACCATCTACACCTCGCACGTCGATGTTAACCACCTTACGGGACAAACGCAGTTGCTGACACAGTCTCTCGCTGATGACGTTCGGTTGAGAACCTGTGTCCAGCAAGGCACGGGCTATATGTTGATGACCATAGGCGTCGACGACGATTAGCACTACTGTGGGTAGCAGCACACTCTCACGGGATGGTCTTATGACGGGATTCGATGACACAGTAGGTTGCGGGGTGATTGCGACGGCAAGTGAATTGACATTCTCGGGGCGGGACGGGGGATCAGCAGCAGCAAGGGTGGATTCAGCTTGACCGAAGTGAATCATCGAATGGTGGCGCATGGAGCAATGCTTGCAGGAAAATTTCGACGGGCACGATCGGGCGAAATGATCACTTCGGAAGCAATTGGCACACAGTTTCTTTTCGGTCACTATTTTCGTCCGGCCTTTCGGGTCCAAGCTGTTGAAAACGGGGCAGTTGTAGATGCTGTGCCTTTCCTTCTCACAAGCAGGGCACATCGGGTAGCTTTTCGGGAAACCTTCGGAAACAGCATTCGAACTCAAGCGCGATCCTGGTTTGCGCTGAGGAAAATTTTGAGCGACGGGTTTCGACTGGCTGGACGTTGGCCGATTGATCATGATCGTCTCCATGATTCGGGTTCTCTTCTGCAAAAATTCGATCATATTGTTGTAGGTTGGATGGGGATCACCGGCAATGGATTCCTCCCAGGCGGTGAGCGATGCGTCATCCAGCTTATCCTCCAAAAGCTCCATAAGAATCGAGCTAAAATAGATCACGGGTTCTCCGAGTTGCTCTAGAATCTTCGTGTGCCTCTGGAATTCGTCGACGATTCGATGAAGCGCATCCACCGAGTTGTTCGGGATTTTGGGATACTTGAGCAGGGCTCGGATGTGCTTTTTTCGCAGAAGAGTCGTATTCGAATAACGCGTTACCAATGCCTCCCACGCAACAGAGTAGTTGTTGGCGGTGATGGTAATCGACTGGATTAAATTAGCTGCCTCGCCCTTGAGGGCAGCGCGAAGGTAGTGAAATTTCTGGACGCAAGAAATTTCCGTCGACGAATGAATCATCGACACAAACGTGTCGTGGAACGTCAGCCACTGATTGAAATCGCCATCAAATTCGGGTAGCGTGATCGTCGGGAGTTTAATGTTCGCAAGATGGGCGGGGGCGGATGTTTCATTTGCAGCATAGGACGTCGATGCGGTGGGCCCAAACAATTCCGGGATCTTGGAAGCTAGACCAGCTTTGACCCGGAAATAAATTGATTCGGTTTTGCTTCGGATCTCCAAATTTTTAGTGTCCGCATCCTCCTCCTCGTCAAGCTCCTCGCAGTCCGCCTGCACTTCGTCGAACGATTCCCACAACTTCTCGAGACGCTCCAAGCGGTATCGAACTTCCCCTTGGTGTTGGTCCTCGACGTATTGATGCAGGAACTGTTCCATACGGTTGATTCCGGCAATGATATTCGCCCTTTTCAGCTTCCTGGACTTCAGCTTCTTGTCGTCAACCATTCTGCCGACGATTATCCGATTGCAGGAAAGTTGAATCGGAGCTGGTCAACTAAAAGGGTCGAAAAAAGACCAAGAAGTACCGCGAAAGGGGATGGTATTGGATTGGAGAGGTACTCACCTGGTACCTCTTCAAATGAGGCCTTTGGTTTCAATAAATAATCCGGAACAGACGACAAAAGAATTTCGCCAACCTCAACAGTGAGGTTATGTTGATGACACGCGGGTTCGCAGCGGGACGGGTCGTGATCCTGTTCGGAACGGGTCGTGATCCTGGTCACGGCACCAATGTTCGGGACGGGCTTACGGGTTTGCGGGTTGTCGGGATGGGCACTCGGGGTCTCTTCAACAATCGGATTGCGGGGCGGGCGGATGATCGCACTTCCAACGGGAACCAACAAGAATCGGGAGCACCAAGTATGAGCGAATAGTTTGCCACGGGTAAATGTCCACTATATTGCACGGGATTCACTATGTGATCGTCAAGGGAATGATTTAAAAGCAAAAACACCAATTTCGGGGACAAATAGACGGTTAAATTACTTTAAAAAAAGTATTTTTCGGGAGCGAATTAAAAACGCGTGATCGTCTTCTGACATCTTGCTTGTATTCTGTGTCTTTAATGATCGTTAGATAGTACAAATTGATGATGGTGGCACGGAAGCAAAAAGGAACGCAAAGAATGAGAAATTAACATTTTATGGCAAACAATTACAGTGATCATTCGATTTGATATCTAACATCGCCATTCTGCGGAATTCAACTGTCTTTCTGATTAGATGACATTTTTTAATGGAACAGAGAGTCGACAATCTTTCGAAGTAAAAAACTATTTTGGAATCAACAGCTTGCAAGTCGAAAATAACATAATTAAAGTACTTTTGATTGTCGACAATCTTTTTTAACCCTCCAAAGCTGTTCGGGTCAATATGACCCGAAGCGCACATTTCAAACCTCTTTATCATCACTCCAATATACTGAAGAACTGGGAATTTTGACAGACCAAGTATGTTCTATGAAAATAATGATCAAATTAATGACAAAAAATTAAAATTTGAGTTTTGAAAATCGGTTCATTGGGAAATGAAATGCAGCTTAGCAAAGCCAAAATTGGATGTCGTTTTTTTAAAGCAGGATTTTTTTCTACCGGAAGATCTGAGCTAGCGGTCAAAACTTTCATTGGACCACTACATATCTATACATTGTCGGATAGATGGATTCTTGACGATTTCAAACATCATTGAATCACTCAAATACAGAAAAGCTGTCAGAAGTTATGAGTATTTTAAAAATAAAATTGATTTTCCAGACTTTTTGCTTTCTGAACAAGTTTCTGATAACCTGGTAAAACATATCGACTTTATTTTGAGATGTTGAATAAGGAGATTAAATTACCTACACAATGAATATAATATCATTAAAATCGATTTACATTTACAGCCAGGAGAACGAAATCAAACAACAACTCAAATTTCCCCGAAACGGATATTTAGCGAACGGCTTTGGAAGGTTAAAATCGAATTTCAAGAGTCGATAGCTTTCCATAAGTCGACCATCTTTGGAAGTCAACAACCTTTGAAAGTCGACAGCATTAGAGAGTTCACAGCATTTTTAATGTTGACAATCTTTTTTTTAATCAACAGTCTTTGAAAGTCGACACCCTTTGGAAGTTTACAACCTTTATAATTTGACCATCTTTGGAAGTCGACAACCATTGATATTTGATAACCATTTTGAAAATAACAGCTATTCAAGGTCAAGAACTTATGGAAGTTGGTAGCCTTTGGAAGTTGACTCAACAGCCTTTTAAAGCTGAAAACAATTGGTAGTCGACAACTTTTTGAGAATGAACAACATTTAAAACTATGTGAAAGTCAAATGTCTTCGAAAATCTACGATCTTTGCAAGTCAATAACCTTTTGGAAATCCATAACATTTGGAAGTCACCAGTTTTTTGAAGTTTTCAGCCTTCAGTTTTCGATAGTTGACAACTTTTCGAGAATCAACAGCTTTTGAAAGCAAATAGTCTTTGGAAGTCGATAATCATTTGAGAAACCACAACTTTCGATAGTCGACAATCTTTAAAAGTCAAAAAGTTTAGAAGTCGATAACTTTTTGATAATCAACCGCATTTGAAGTAGACAACCTTAAGCAGTCGACAGCCTTTCAAATGTCAACAAACTTTGGAAGTCCACAACATTTCATAGACAGCATTTTAAAGTCGATAAATGTTTGAAACTTCACAGCATTTCTAAAGCCTACTCATCGGAAGTCGACAAACAACCTTCGAAAGTCGATAATGATTCAAAGTCGACAATTTTTGGAAATCCACGGCTTTCCAAAGTCATCCATCTTTTGAGAATCAACAGCTTTAGAATAACGATTACCGATAGGCGACAGCATTTTAGACAACATTTTTATAATCAACCGCATTTGAAGTAGACAAACTTTCCAAAAATCAACAATTTTTTAAAGTCCACGACATTTTGTAGACAGCATTTTAAAGTCGATAAATGGTTGAACTGTCAGCTTTTCAAAAGCCTATAATCATCGGAAGTCGACAATATTTTGATACCAACTGACTTTGAAAATCGACAACCTTTTTGAAATAAATAGGCTTCTTTCAACGTCGACAACCTTCAAAGTCGATAATCGTTCAATATCGACATTATTTTAGCAATCGACGGTTTTTCAAAAGGTGGATGATTTTAATCAACAGCTTTTGAATGTCGATTAACTTTGAAAGGCGACAGCATTTTTGACAACTTTTCGACAATCAACCGCATTTGAAGTAGACAACCTTTAGAAGCTTTTCAAAATTCAACAATTTTGACAGCATTTTAAAGTCGATAAATGTTTGAAACTTGACAGAATTTCAAAAGTCTACAATCATCGGAAGTCGACATCATTTTGGGAATCAACAGACTTTGAAAGTCGACAGTCTCTGGAAGTCGATAATCTTTTTGAAATCAATAAGCTTCTTTTAATGTCAACAACCTTTGGAAGTCGATAAACATTCAAACTCGACACTTTTTGGAAATCGACGGCTTTCCAAAGTCATCCACCTTGTGAGAATCAACAGCTTTTGAATGTCGATAACCTTTGAAAGACGACAGCATTTTTGACAACTTTTTGATAATCAACCTGCATTTGAAGTAGACAAACTTTCCAATAATCAACAATTTTGGAAAGTTTACAACATGTTGTAAACCGCATTTTGATAAATGTTTGAAACCTGACAGCTTTTCAAAAGTCTACAATCATCGGAGGTCGACAATATTTGAAGAACCCACTGACTTTGAAAGTCGACAGTCTCTGGAAGAGTACAACTTTTATTGCATCAATAGGCTTTTTTCGACGTCTACAACCTTTGAAAGTCGAAAATCTTTCAAAGTCGAAAATTTTTTCAAATTGACGGCTTTCCAAAGTCACCCATCTTTTGAGAGTTAACAGTTTTTGAATGTCGATTATCTTTGGAAGCCGACAGCATTTTGGACAACTATTCGATAATCAACCGCATTTGAAGTAGACAAACTTTAGAAGTCGATAGCTTTTCAAAAATCAACAATTTTGGAAAGTTCACAAAATATTTTAAACAGCATTTTAAAGTCGATAAATTTTTAGAACTTGACAGCACTTAAAAAATTCACAATCATCGGAAGTCGACAATATTTCGAGAATCAACAGACGACAGTTGCTGGAAGTCGATCAACTTTTTGAAATCAATAGGCTTCTTTCAACGTCGGCAACCTTCGGAAGTCGATAATCTTTCAAAGTCGACAATGTTTTATATCGACGGCTTTCCAAAGTCATCCACCTTTTTAGAATCAACCGCTTTTGAATGTCAATTACCTTTGAAAGGCGACAACATTTTCGACAACTTTTTGATAATCAACCGCATTTGAAGTAGACAACCTAGAAATCGACAACTTTTCAAAAGTCAACAGTTTTCAAAAGTCCACAACATTTTATAGAGAGCATTTCAAGGTCGATAAATGTTTGAAACTTGACAGCATTTGAAAAGTCTACAATCATCGGAAGTCGACATCATTTTGGGAATCAACAGACTTCGAAAGTCGAAAGTCTCTGGAAGTCGACAACCTTTTTGAAATCAATAGGCTTCTTTCAACGTCGACAACCTTCGGAAGTCGATAAAGTCAAAGTCGACAATTTTTTCAAATCGACGGCTTTCCAAAGTCATCTACCTTTTGAGAATCAACAACTTTTGAATGTCGATTACAGGCATTCGACAGCATTTCAAAGTCGGAAGGATTTCAGAAATCGATAATCTTTTGGTGTCGATATTTTTTTGAGAATCAACACCAACCTCTTGAAGTCAACATTCTTTTGGAAAAATAGCCTTTGAAAGTAGACAACCTTTTGTGATTCAGCAGCATCCAAATATCGAAAATCTTTCAAAATCGATCATCTTTTACATTCGACGACGTTTTGGGAGTCAACAGCCTTTGAAAGTTTACAACATTTGAAAGTCGACAATCTCAAATAGGCAATAAACCTTTTTCCGTTGATGAGACATTTTTCAAAGTTTTTCAGCCTTTGGTAGACAACAGTCTTTGGAAATTGATTTTTTTTTAATCCACAGCCTTACAAAGTCGGAACTCGGAAGCCTTTTAAGGTCAAGAACCTTAACAAGTCGACAAAAATTAACAACTATAAAGTGCTTTCCAATTCAAACATTTCGATTCGAATCAGGCTTCTTCAAGGATTGGATTCCTTGTTTAAAATTTTCGAATGCTCTATTTGAATTTAAGTTCAAACTTATAATTTTTAAATATTTTTCATTGTTTCAAGATTTTTTTGCTGTTATCACCAATGCTTGACTGATTTCGGGCATTGTCAAATGCCTCAAACATCCACATGACCTACAACAAAAGCAATCGAATGCCATTTCATAGCACCGGAAATCAAACAGCCATCAAAAGGGTGGGTACAGAAGTTATATTCCCGTCCTCAAAAACGACAATCGACGTCGACAATCAAAAGCTAGTTAGTCTTTTCTCACCACAAGTCAAGCATACATTGTATTTGGCGAGATTTCGGAAAACGTACACTGTTGTCGTTTTCTTATTTGAATGATAATGTATGGTACGTGTAGGCCCCATTATCAGAATAACATTACCGTTTGTTTGAGAATTTTTATTTTTGTTAAAGGTCTATGGAAGACCATGCGATGACATGTTTCAAGGGAAAAAACACAGAAGAAAACTTGTCACGATCGTTCCTGTTGAATGTTTTGTTTTGAGCATAGATAAGTATGCATTATTGTCGTCACTCACAGGTACAAATACCAATCATAATTTAGAGAGCATGATTCGTCGGAAAGGCATTGTATACGGTTTTAACTTTCGAATTTGACACACAGGAAATGGGCAGTTTGTTATTTTTTCGAGCTCGGCTTTCACATGACTCTTTGAATGCTTTGTTTAGTCAATTTCCAATATTAACAATAATACTAAGATGTGTTTTTTTGTGTATTTCCGAAATGTTTATTTGTTGAAAGCACGCATGAAAGTTAAGTAGGGTAACTGCTTAGTAAGTAGAATGTTTTTAAATGTCGGCTGATTCGAAAAGTCGGCTGTAAGGCTGTAAGGCTGCCTTCCAAAGGCTGCCTTCCAAAGGCTGCCTTCCAAAGGCTGCCTTCCAAAGGCTGCCTTCCAAAGGCTGCCTTCCAAAGGCTGCCTTCCAAAGGCTGCCTTCCAAAGGCTGCCTTCCAAAGGCTGCCTTCCAAAGGCTGCCTTCCAAAGGCTGCCTTCCAAAGGCTGCCTTCCAAAGGCTGCCTTCCAAAGGCTGCCTTCCAAAGGCTGCCTTCCAAAGGCTGCCTTCCAAAGGCTGCCTTCCAAAGGCTGCCTTCCAAAGGCTGCCTTCCAAAGGCTGCCTTCCAAAGGCTGCCTTCCAAAGGCTGCCTTCCAAAGGCTGCCTTCCAAAGGCTGCCTTCCAAAGGCTGCCTTCCAAAGGCTGCCTTCCAAAGGCTGCCTTCCAAAGGCTGCCTTCCAAAGGCTGCTTTCTGTCACTGTCACTATCTAAAGACTGTCACTGTCCAAAGGCTATCACTGTCCAAAGGCTGTCACTGTCTAAAAGCTGTCACTGTCCAAAGACTGTCACTGTCCAAAGACTGTCACTGTCCAAATACTGTCACTGTCCAAAGACTGTCACTGTCAATAGACTATCACTGTCCAAAGGCTGTAACTGTCCAACGGCTGTCCCTGTCCAAATGGCTGTCACTTTCCAAAGGCTGTCACTGTTCAAAAGCTGTCACTGTCCAATGACTATCACTGTCCAAAGAATGTTACTGTCCAAAGAATGTTACTGTCCAAAGAATGTTACTGTCAAAAGACTGTTACTGTCCAGAGGCTGTCACATTCCAAAGGCTGTCACTGTTCAAAGAGTGTCACTGTCCAAAGGCTGTCACTTTTTAATAACTGTCACTGTCCAAAGACTGTCACTGTCCAAAGGCTGTCACTATCCAAAGGCTGTCACAGTCCAAAGACTGTCACTGTCCAAAGGCTGTCACTGTCCAAAGGCTGTCACTATCCAAAGGCTGTCACTGTTCAAAGGCAGTCACTGTCCAAAGACTGTCACTGTCCAAAGGCTATCACTGTCCAAAGACTGTCACTGTCCAAAGGCTGTCACTGTCCAAAGGCTGTCACTGTCCAAAGGCTGTCACTGTCCAAAGGCTGTCACTGTCCAAAGGCTGTCACTGTCCAAAGGCTGTCACTGTCCAAATACTGTCACTATCCAGAGACTGTCACTGTTCACAGACTGTCACTGTCCAAAGACTGTCACTGTCCAAAGGCTGTCATTGTCCAAAGGCTGTCACTGTCCAAAGACTGTCACTGTCCAAAGACTTTCACTGTCCAAAGACTGTCACTGTCAAAAGACTGTCACTGTCCAAATACTGTCACTGTCCAAAGACTGTCACTGTCCAAAGACTGTCACTGTCCAAAGACTGTCACTGTCCAAAGACTGTCATTGTCCAAAGACTGTCACTGTCCAAAGACTGTCACTGTCCAAAGACTGTCACTGCCCAAAGACTGGCACTGTCCAAAGACTGTCACTGTCCAAAGACTGTCACTGTCCAAAGACTTTCACTGTCCAAAGACTGTCATTGTCCAAAAACTGTCATTGTCCAAAGACTGTCATTGTCCAAAGACTATCACTATCCAAAGACTGTCACTGTCCAAAGACTGTCACTGTCCAAAGACTGTCACTGTCAAAAGACTGTCATTGTCCAAAGACTGTCACTGTCCAAAGACTATCACTGTCCAAAGACTGTCACTGTCCAAAGACTGTCACTGTCTAAAAACTGTCACTGTCCAAAGACTGTCACTATCCAAAGGCTTTCACTGTCGGAAGGATGTCACTGTCCAAATGCTGCCACTGCCCAAAGGCTGTCACTGTCCCAAGGCTGTCGATGTCGGAAGGATGTCACTGTTCAAATGCTGCCACTCTCCAAAGGCTGTCACTGTCCAAAGACTGTCACTATCCAAAGGCTTTCACAGTCCAGAGGCTGTCATAGTCCAAAGGCTGTCACTATCGAAAGGCTGTCACTGTCCAGAGGCTGTCACTGTTCAAATATTTATACGGTCCAAAAGCTATCACTTTTCAAAAATTGTTACCCTTTAAAGGCTGTCACTTAAATGCTGTCACTGTACAAGGCTTTTCCCTCTAAAAAGATTATCACTTTTCAAAGGCTGTCACTTTTCATAGGCTGCCACTGTTCAAAGGCTGTCAATTTTCGAAAGCTGTCACTTTGCAAAGGCTGTCACTTTTTAAAAGATGTACCCTTACGAAAAATGTAACTTTCTAAAAGTTGTCAATTACCCAAGTTTGTCATTTTTCAAAGGCTCTCACTTTCCTGAGGTTGTTACTTTTCAAAGATTGTTGGAATTCGAAGACTGTCACATTTCAAAGGCCTTCCAAAGGCTGCCATCCAAAGGCTATGTTCAAAAGCTTTCCATGTTTAAATGCTGTCCATGTTCAAAGAATGTCCCTGTCCAAAAGCTGTCACTGTCCAATGGCTTTCATTTCCAAAGGCTGTCACTATCCAAAGGCTGTCACTATCCAAAGGCTGTCTCTGTCCAAAGGCTGTCACTTTCAAAGGCTGTCGTCACCTTTCGAAGACTGTATTTTTCCAAAAGCTGTCAATTATAAATATTTGTCTTTTTTCAAAGGCTGTTACTTTTCAAAGACTGTCGCATTCCGAAGGCTGTCAGTTTCAGAGAAAAGGTTTCTCTAAAGGCCTTCAATAATCAGTGATTTTCATCTGTCACTATTTCTGGAATATAGTTTTTGGTAAATTGCGTTTTCTTAAGGCAGAAGTTTTTGGAAGACGGCAGTCCTTTGAAGATGAAGGTCTGTGGAAAACAGCCTCCAACAGGCGTCATTAAATAACGATTAAATGATTTATTGCACTCATTATTTATAACATCTTACGCTTTGTCAAATATCTTTGTCATATTTCGGGACTCTGCTGTTGGGACAATTACTTAAACACTTTCGAAAAAGTCCCCCGACGACACTTGCCGCTCCACTTTACGAGTCGCATTTTTATTGCTGCGCGCGCGATATAATTAAAAACCATTAAACAATGTAACTACAGCATGATGATTGTTGTAAGTAAACAGTGCGCAGCAGCAACAATTTCAAACAACAACGAAAAAAGGAAAACATATAGCCCGGAGGAAGTTGTTGATGAAGCTGCGAAACCATATGATTAACAGCCTTAGCACCCGCACAACAACACCAGTAACAGTTTTGTGTCTCAAGTTTCCAACAAGTTTGTCACGTGTATGTTGAGCTCCCGCAACATAAAACTCACTCAGAGCCACCCCCCTTCTGGCAAAAGCTGTGAAGAGCAGCGGTGGTTATCCAATTAAAAATTATTTTCACACTGAAGCATAATTTAACGGCGACCAACCGTGAGGCATTCGCAACTTTTTTCTCTGAAGCTACATATGTCCATCGTCGTCGCCATACAGGTGGGCTCATAGATGATGCTGGTCCTCATGAGCGGACTTAGGTCGGATGACAATGAAATAAAGTTTCACTCCGTTGGACAACTTTGTTATGAAAGGCGGTGAAAATTGCAAAAAAGCAAAGAAAATTTGCTGTTCATAGTTGGATTTTCTTTTTTCAAGAAAATTTCCTAGAGATTTGAAAAAAATTGAAGGGTGAACGGATTTTTCAGTTTGCAATCACAAAGGAAGAGCTTTACGGTTTAAAAAGTCATAAAGAACATAAAATATCCTCCAGTGCAGTGGTGCAACTTTTAATTAATGTCGTTTTAATTCTTTCGGAGCGGTCGTTCCAAATGATTTTTCTTTAAAAGTTTATGAATTATACTTCGGGCGGTTATTTTTATCTCTGCACAAAACTATCAAGGAGTTTCAAGTTTATTTATAACCTCTCTCTTTGCAATTTTCATACGCCTTTTTTTTGCTTCAAAACATTTTCAAGATTTATCTACAAAGAAAAAAATACTGAATGGGGAACCCAATCCAGAGAGATGATTCATGCAACGCCATACCGCACACTGTTTGTTTTTTTTTTTCAGTCAGTCGACCGCAAAGGCCAAGTACACGCTTTGATACTCTCAAGAGATCAATCAATCCTTGCGGAACAGTACCAAACAGACGAGTGAGTGAGAAACGGGACCACAATTTTACGATTCAGCAATCTAAAGTTTTCAATCTTTGGTCGCTTTCATATAGGAAGTCTCTGAGAGCAATTCCTGGCACCGGGACAATAACGGTCTTCCAAAGGCTGCTCGGGGCACTCGCAGAAATCATAACTGCAATGATGGTCAATCAACATCCTCAATGAGGAGCACAACCAGACATCCCATAGATTTATGTAGCAGGAATAGGAAAGCACAAACGTATGTGGGATGTGGGTGTTGTAATAAAACATCCAAATGAAAACCATCAGTCATCGGTCGTCTTCGCACAGTTCCCGACGAGATGGATTGCGCCTTGTTCGAGATGATGGTTTAGGGTCCCGGGATGTAGATTTGGCTGAATTCTTAGAAGGAACACAAAAAAACTACTCACAATTTTAAAATATTTTTATTATGAGTCTAGGAATTTGTATAAGCAGCTGCGGAAGTTCATAGAAATAAAATCGAGGAAGACGATTCCTCCACCCTATCCCAACCATTTCAAATCTTCTTGTTGGACAGCCATCAGACAACCGTAACCACACTCAAGTTACAAACTAGAAGACAGCCTATATGAATGTGCAGTGTGCAATCAAGAACTGGCGCAGGACGTTGACCTTTTACTACTGATGGGGAGGTTCAACGGGGAAGCAAACAGAAAGAGAGTTTAAATTCCTTCATATTTGCAGCAGCGCGCATAGACATCACATTCTGGAAATGTGCATGGGCTCGAGCCTAGAATTCCTGACACTTACAAGGAACGGATCGGGCACACCGAAGTCGGTGTTTGCGGTTTCTGTGAGTCATCGTCAGTCCCTTTTTGTAGGCACATATTTGCCTGCAGACCTAGCAAAAGGATTAGGAAAAGACATAGTGATGTGAAGTTAAAGAAAAAACAGCTGCAACCTAACCTCAGGTAGACATCATTATATCAGGATTTTTTTTGTTCAAAGCCAGGGTATATTGATTTTATGTTTGGTGTTTGAATGCAAAGGAAGTGGAAAAATCCATCTATAATTTCCATGCACATTGTTTTGTTGATAGATAGACATCAATCACGAATCTGATGAATCCAAAAACAATCTAAAATATTAATTTGATTTGAATTTTAAAAAATGAGGTAAAAAAAATAGAAAAATCGAAAACTCTTGCACGTCGAGTGTATAAATTTTTCGTATGGCGACCGTCAAAAACTAGTAAATTGTCCAAAGGCAGCCGATTTTTACACCTGTCGTCTTCTAAAGGTTATAATCTTAGAAAACCAGTTTCCTAAAACTATCATTTTCCACAAAGTGTTGCCTTTCAACTTTAGAACTAAGTTTCCTTCCAAATGCTGTCAGTTGTAGTATTCGATAAAAGTTGCCAACCAAAAGCAGTCTTCCTAAAGCTGCCACTTTCCGAAGGTTGTTCTCTTCTATAGAAGGTCTTCGTCGAAAACGCCTTTCAAAAGCTTCCTTTTTAGGAGCGAGAGAAAACTAAAAATCTGCTGTCCTGTTGTCCTGCAAAAACTGTCATCTCAAAGACTGTCACTTTCCGAAAACTGTCTTTTTTTAAGCTTTAACCAAAGATTGCTGGCCAACAAAACCCTCAGAAAAAAAACTGCAGTTTTCCAATCGTAGGTAAATTTGAAGGCAAATAGTAAATCTTCTAGTGACTGTTGCGTTACCAATACTGCCACTTTCAAAGGTATGTCAAACTCAGTCGCCTTTCTAAAATTCTCTTCTTCTAAATGCTATCACATATCTTAGATTAACGCATTCCCAAGGCTGCTGTTCAGAAGCAGTCCTTTTCCAAAGACTGTCATTTCCCTCAGACAATCATCTTCAAAAGACTGTCGCTTTCCGCAAACTGTTACTTTTAAAAGCTGTCACCTTCAAAATACTTAAATGAACTGTCACTGTTATAGGCTGTCACCTACCAAAAAGATTGTCATCTTCTGAAGACAGTCTTCTAAACAGTCTTTAAAAGACTGCTGAATCCCAGAGACTGTCACCATACAATGATTGAAACCTTCCAAAAGCTGTCACTTTGTGAAGAGAGTTGCATATTGAAAAACTGTCATTGTAAGGGCTGTCACTTTTTAAGGGCTGTCACGTTGTAAGGGCTGTCACTTTGCAAAAATGTTCTCCTTCAAAATACTGTTGCCTTGCCAATACTGCCACTTTCAAAGGCCCTTTGAAAACTGTCACCTTCCAAAGATTAGAATCTTGTAAAGACTAAAGGCTTCCAAAGACTGTCACATATAAAATACAGAAATTTCTCAAGGCTGTTTCTTTTCAAAGATAAACGTGTTCCTAAGGTTGTTTCACTGGACTACTCCAGACTACTCCTACTAAAGACTGTCATTTTTCAAAGTGGTCCAAAGACTCAAAAAACGGACATTTTTAAAGGCTGTCGCCTACCAAAGATAACCGTTCTATTTTCTTTCAAAATGCTGTTAAATTTCTATAAACTGTCATTTTTAAAGGCTGTAACCTACCAAAAAAATGGTCATCTTTTGAAGACAGCCTTTTAAACAGCCTTTAAAAGACTGCTGAATCAAAAAAACTGTCATCATATAATGATTACATCTTTCCAAAAGCTGTCACCTTCTGAAGACAGTTGTATTTTAAAAAACTGTTGTTTTAAGGGCTGTCATTTTGCAAAAATGATCACCTTCAAAATACTGTTACCTTGCCAATACTGCCACTTTCAAAGGCCCTCCGAAAACTGTCGCCTTCCTAAAATTATAATCTTCTAAAGACTAACAGCTTCCAAAGACTTTCACACTGCCATTTTTCGAAGACTGTCACTTTAAAAAAAATTGCCATTTTTTCAAAGTTGTCACCTTCTAAATACTTAAAAATCGACATTTTAAAAGGCTTTGAATCTCAAAGTATGTCGTCATACATCCTTTCCAAAGCTGTCGCCTTCCAAAGACAGTTGCATTTAGAAAAGCTGTCACTTTTTGAGGGCCATTACATCTTAAGGGCTGCCACTTTGCAAAAACTATCACCTTCAAAATAGAGTTGCCTTGCCAAATCTGCCACTTTCAAAGGAAAACTGTCACCTTCCAAAAATTATAATCTTCTTAAGACTACCAGCTTCCAAATACTGTCACATACCAACAACAGTAATTTCTTAAAGCAGTTACATTTCAAAGATTAACGTGTTCCTTAAGCTGTTTTTCTGGAGCAGTCGCCTACTAAAGACTGTCACCATTCGAAACCTGTCACTTTTCAAAGTTGTCACCTTCCAAAGACTTAAAAACCCGATATTTTTAAAGGCTGTCGCATACCAAAAATAACCGCATTATTTTCTTTCGAAATACTGTCACATTTCGAAGAATGTCACCTTCCAAAGAATATATCCTTCTATAAACTGTCACTTTTAAAAGCTGTCGCCTTCCAAAAACTGCTGCAGTTTAAAAAATACTGTCAATGTTAAGGGCAATTACCTTGTAATAATTTTTGCTTTTCAAAGACTGTTTCCTTCTCAATGCTGTCACTGTTTGAGGCTGTTTTCCTGCAGCAGTCGCCTACTGAAGACTGTCATTTTTTTTTAAACTGTCACTTTTTAAAGCTGTCACCTTCCAAAGACTTAAAAATCGGACATTTTTAAAGGCTGTCGTCTACCAAAGATAATCATACTGTTTTCATTCAAAATACTGCTACATTCGGAAGACTGTCACCTTCCAAAAAACATATCCTTCTATAAACTGTCACTTTTAAAGGCTGTAGAAGCTGCAAAAATTTTTGCATTTTAGTGACTGTTTTCTTCTCAATGCTGTCACCTCAATAGCTTTCTTTCTTTCAAAAATTTCTTTAATTAAGACTTAAGCCTTCAGGAACTTATCGGCTACTAGGGCCACTGTTGTTCTAAAAACTGTCATTTTCCAGAAAATGTCGCTTCTAGAAGACTTAGAAAAATTCTATTGCAAGGCTATTACTTTCCAAAAATATCGCATACCATAGACAGTCTTCTTTAAATGACTGACATCTTCCAAAGACTGCCATCTTCAAAAGATAATCATCTGTCAAAGACTGACACCTTCAAAAGACTGTTACTTTTCAAAAGGTGTCTCTTCCAAAAACTATCACATTTCAAAGAATGTCGTCTTCCAAAGACAGTCTTTTGTAAAGACTATCTCCTTTAAAATTATGTCGCTTTTCGAAAACTGTCACCTTACCAATACTGCTAGTTTCAAAAGCATTTAAAGCTCTGTCGCCTTCCAAAAACTCTTTTCATCTAAAGACTGACAGTTGCCAAGGACTGTTGAATTCTAAGAATTGTCGTTTTCAAATAGTAAGGTCTTCAAAAGACTTTCACTTTCCAAAAACTGCCGCATTAAAAAAAACTGGAACTACTTAAGGCTGACATATTTAAAAAATTAACTCATACAGAA
Source organism: Uranotaenia lowii (assembly GCF_029784155.1). NCBI lineage: Eukaryota > Metazoa > Arthropoda > Insecta > Diptera > Culicidae > Uranotaenia > Uranotaenia lowii. The sequence goes on along the minus strand of NC_073692.1, from coordinate 368,607,365 downwards.
GGCTGCTTTCCTGAAACAGTTGCCTATTTTTCAATTCTGTCATCTTTCAAAGACTGCTGGCTAAAAAAAACTTTCACTTTAGAAGGCTGTCACTTACCAAAGAGTGACATCTTCTGAGTATAGTATTTTTCCCAAGACTGTAACCTTAAAAAACTGTTAAATTCCAAAGATTTCAACCTTCCAAAAGCTGTCACTTTTAAAGGCTATCATTTTCCGAAAACTACTCAAAAACTGGAACTACTATCACAACTAAAAAATTAACGCATTCTTAATGCTACAATCGAGAGGCAGTCGCCTATCGAAGTCTGTAATTTTTCAAAGACTGTCACCTTCCAAAAACTGATGCCTTGCCAAAAACTCTCAATTTTAAGGCTCTCACTTGCCAAATATTGTTTGAAGAACAACCTTCTTTTCAACACTGTCACGTTGAAAAAAAAACTGTTCAAAAGACTCACCTTTAAAAAGCTGTCACTTGATGGCTCTCATCTTCAGAAAAATGCACTTTTTCTATGTAAATTTGAAGGCAAAGTAGTAACTGTTGCTTTACCAATACTGCCACTTTCAAAGGCTTTCAAAACTCTGTCGCCTTCCAAAAACTCTTTTTTTTTCTAAAGGCTGCCAGCATCCAAAGACTGTTGGGTTATCAAAATCTGACGTTTTTAAAAAGTGACGTTTTCAAAAGAGGTTTAGCTTTAAAAGAATATCGCTCTTTAAAAAACTGAAGCAACAGTCACATTTTAAGAATGAACGCATTCTTAAGCCTGCATTCCAGAAGCAGTCGCCTATAGAAGACTGTAATTTTTCAAAGACTGTCACTTTTCAAAAACTGATGCCTTAGAAAAACTCTCAATTTTAAAGGCTGTTAGTTGCCAAATATTGTCATATTTTTGGAACAGTTTTCATTCAAACACTGTCATGTTCAAAAAAACTGTTGCATTTCAAAGACTGTTACCTTTCAAAAACTGCCACTTTTAATAGCTCTCACATTGAGAAAATGCAGATTTTTTTAAATGTGAATTTGAAGGCAAATATTTAAATTTCCAGTGCCTGTTGACTTCCAAATACTGCCACTTTCAAAAGCATTCCAAACTCAGTCGCCTTCCAAAAATACTCTCCTTCAAAAGACTGCAGCTTCCAAAAACTTTTGAATTCTGAAAAATGTCATTTTTAAAGAGTGACGTCTGCAAAAGACTTTTACCTTCCAAAGGCTGTCGTACTTAAAAAAACAGAAACTTCCAGAAACTGACCTGAAACTTACGAAAATTGCCAATTCAACAAGCTGTCATCTTTAAAAAACGACTGTCACTTTTAAAGGCTGTCGCCTTACAAAGATTGTCATCTTTTGAATAGAGTCGTCTTTCAAAAACCGTCGCCTTTAAAAGACTGTTGCTATGTTAAGGGCTGTCACCTTCCAAAGGTTTGAACTTCTACTTAATTGCTGTTACCTTCCAAATACTGTCAGTTTCAAAGGCTTTCTAAAATCTTTGGCTTTTCAAAGACATTTTTTCTCAAAAACTGTCAGCTTCCAGTCACTTATAAAGATTGTCGTCTTCTAAATAGTTTTACCTTCCAATGACTATCGCATTCCTGAAATTGTCACTTCTAAAAGCTGTCGCACATAAAAAATTATAGCATTCTTTAGGCTGCTTCCAAAGACTGTCGTTTTTTAAAGACTGTCACCTGCCAAAAAGTGGTGCCTTGCGAAAAAAGTGACTTTAAAATGCTGTCACCTTCTAAAGAATACTGGCTAACTAAAACTGTCACTTCTGAATGCTACCAGAGAATATCATCTTCTGAAAACAATTTTCTTTCAAAGACTGTCGCCTTTAAAAGGCTGGCACATCTTAAAAACTGTCACCTAACTAAGATTTTGTCCTTCCAAAAACTGTCACTTTTGAAAACTGTCACTTACCGAAGATTGCTGCATTTTGAAAAACTGCCAATGTTAGGTACTGTCATATTCAAACAATTTTCACCAACTTCTGTCCTGTTGCAAAAGGACCTTTAAAAAATTACTTTCTTTAGAAAACTGTTCCTAGCTGTTACCTTCAAAAACCGGTAGGGTTCAAAAGACAGTCTTGACCTAAAGACTGTTGCCTTAAACGAAATTTCTTAAAAAAAATGTCTTTCCAAAAACTGTGGCATTTTAAAAACTCTAGATAGTACAAGCTGTCACCTTGTAAAGATATTTGCACTGCTACCATATCAACTTATAGGCCTTTAAAATTCTGTCACATTACAAAGACACTCTTATTTGAAAGAGCTTTCCAAAGGCAGTCGCCATCGAAAGATTATTTTCTTCTAAAAACTGTCTGCTTAGAAGGCTGTACCCTTCAGAAACTTCCCATCCAAAGACGCCTTTAGAAGATCTCCAAAAATTGTCTTTTTAAAGGCTATCACCTTCCGAAAACTGTCACTTTCCATTGATAGACCTCTTTAAACGACTGCCTTCTTTCAAAAAGTGTCTTCTTACAAAACATTTAGCATCTTACAAAACTTCTTAAAACTATCTCTTTCAATGGATATCGGCTTTATAGGCTGTCATCTTACAAAAAGTGTCGTCTTCTGAAAACGATAGCCTTCTTTTTGGAGACTGTCACATTAGACTGAGTCGATTTGAGGTCATGTTTTTATTTGTCAAACCCTGGGGTCTTAAAAGCTTTGTTTTGAACCAAAAATAAGCTTTTTAGACCCCAAGGTTTGAGAAATTCAAAAATCCCCTCAAATCGACTGAGTCTACTGTCACATCATAAAAATATTCACGTTTAGAGTCGCATCCCAAATGGTGTCGTCAACTAAGGGTGTCACATTTAACATGTTATCGTCGGAAAATGCTAACTTTTATTAAAATTTTCACCTTGTCCAAAGGCCGATCTTCCAAAAGACACAAACGGACCAAAACTGAACTTATCAATAGTATGACCTAAGTATTTGTATTCGTCCAATGCATTCTGATACTAAGTGGCCAAAAAGAAATGTCTTTCTTAATCTGTTAAGCTTTATCTGTCGACTTTATATTCAAGACTGCTTGAAAAAAGTCATACTTTTACTACTTCAGGGCTAGAAGCGACCATGCAGTATAAAAGTAGGGTAAAATAGTTACTTTGAAGTGAAATAAGGGTAAAATTAGTGACCAGATCAATACGAGAACTTACTAAAAAATGACATTAAAAACTAAAACAAAACTCTTTAAAGACAATTCTGATAATTGAAAAACGTTTTTTGGAAGGCTCTTGGACTCACTTGTAGAAAAGCAATAAGTTGGACAAAAGAGGAACATTTCAAATGAGCTTAGATAATTTAAGAATAGCGACCGCAGAATCCTAAAGTTCTAAAGAAATGAATTGAGGGAACTAAAAGATCGTACTGTAAAGACTAGGACAACTAAGCCCGAGAAGAACTTCGAGTTTATCCATTTTCTTTGAAAAAAAAAACCCACAAATTTTGAAAATTCATTCTATAGTGTTAACACCATCAGAATTTTTTCAATGTTACTAAAACAGTTGAAAAAGTCTAGAATTATATTGAAAAATTTTAACAGTTCGAAATAAATTTACAGAAACCAAAATTTTCAACAAAATTGTTATATGTGAGAGATCTACAAATGCAAATAAAAAACCAGTACATGTTTAACGAAAAGTTTAATGAGTTTACTTGAAATTGTGTTAAGATTTACATTTATAGAAATATCATTACACGAAAGAGTCATGAAATTAAAAATTTTGAGGTCCTCATGAAAAAGTGGTGATGACAATGATAGAGGTTTGAAAAAAAGATAAAGGACAAAATATTGACAGAAGATTGACAATGACTTAAAGAAGCTTAGCGAAAAAATTGACTTAAGATGATAATAACACAAAAAGGCTAAATAATTTTACGAGACTAATCTTCAAGGTAGAATATAATTTTTCAAATTTTAAACTAACTCAAAGAGAATTTACTTACAAAAATGAAACATTTCCTAAGAGTTTCACTGCAGACTTAATTGAATGATTCACATATCAATCATTAGAAAGATTTACTAGAAAAAAAAAAGATGTTCAAAAAGCAAGGAATTTGAAAAAAAATATTCATAAATGATTTAACACAATATCTTTAAAAAATTAACAGATCCAGGAAACACCTCAGAAATATTGTATCCATCCAAGGACCACCTATTGGAATATTGTAGAAAATATATCAGTAAACCTCTTAAAAGGTACAAAAATTACTTATCTACCAATCTTTCAAATGATTCAAAAAAGTCTAGAAATAAGGGAATTAGAAATGAAATATCTGATATTTTCGATTCAATTGAGTCACTTTTTCACAAGTTTACCTTCCATTTAATACAACCAAGAGCATTGAAAGCATGGAATGTTTCCTGCCATGTGATTAAGTGCACTGTACAGATTTTGATTGATTTTTTTTTGTAAATTAAGTTGAGAATTATTTTTAACAAATTCAAGCTTTAAAAGTCATAACACTTCAAATCTTGGCTAAACATGTTGTAGTAGTGTCACTTTAGGAAAAAAAAATTTCTTGACACGAATGCCAAAACTTTGGTAAAGTGTCACAAATTAAGTAGAAAAAGTTTATAAAAAAAATAAGCTCAGTTGTAAGGAAATTATATGTATACAAAATAGTGACTTTAGGGACCAAATTTCAAAAAAGTAACTTCTGAGTGACCAGCCTGAAAAAAGTGACAAAGTTACTAAAAAGTGACCAACTTCTAGCCCTGCTACTTACATAAATGTTTTTCTTAATTTCGCCAAATACTGTAGAGGATAACTCACCTAAAAATAGAAGAAAAAATGAATAAATTAGTACACAGTAGAATTTGTTTATATCGAAGGTTATTTAAAGGAATTAGTAATAAAACTAAAAAAGAGCGAATGCAAATTTGCAAAAGGTGTCATCAAATGCAGTAGTTCCGATTTCCAAACGCTAGAAACGCTTAAAAAAGGACACTCCAGAAAAAAAGACTAGCAGCTTTACTAGGCCGTCCCGTCCGTCCGTCGAAGACGATTAACATATCAAAGCTAACGAAAGTGCGACTATGCAATAAAATAGATAAACCCTTGATTTGTGGAGCTTTGACTTGTCAGCAGCAGTGCGGCATTTCTCGGCTCGATATTTCACGATGCCTGTAAGTTGTTGGATTGGAAGTGTGTCGGCGAATTAAGTCGAATCTATAACTTTGACTATGTAGATCGATCTAGTTGAGGCTAAGGAGAAGTAGAACAAAATAAACCCCGACAAAACCGGAGAACGCCTACAAACAGGCTTGTTTTTGTTGGATGCTTCCTATGAGCTGGGTTTGGTTTTCGGTCGAATCCAACCGATATATAGATGAATGAATATTGAGAAGTCGTTGAGATCAGCAGCGGCACAACTGAATTGCTGATTCAACTAAGTTGAAGCGAAAAAAAAGGAGGCCGATACAGATAAATGTGTGGAATGGTACCGATGACTGTTCAATTGTAATGCTTTAGATTAGAAAAAAAGGCCGATCGAGATATGGTTTTGATTTATTTACGTTTGACAAATGCAGTCGATGAAAACTTAAGTCGGTAAAAAAATTAATATTTATTAACAGATTAAACAATTTCAATCAAGTTGTAATAATTCATCTTAACATATGGAGTAGCTTGTTTATCGATAAGTTTAACAGTAGATTCTTAAGTTCAGGTGTCAGATTTTGAAACTCTCACACTTTTCTTCCCACGTGGTGGCAATAATATGCTATTAGCCCTTTTTGATTTATTCAAACTTTCATTTTCTAAATTTCTTCATATTGTGAGGCACCGCCCAACTCATCGATTATTTAAGTGCCTAGTGCCCGCTACTTTGATTGCTATCCATCGCCTTTACAGGTTTTTTTTCTATTCGAATCACTTTCGGCGAAGTTGATGATGAGAGGCCGTCTGTAAGACAGCCAATAAGATCTAGCGATAAAGTGACGACAACGATCGACGACGACCACACCTCCTCCTTCTCTAGATACAACCATCTCAGGTCAGGGGCGGCATTTCTCAGAGGAGCTTGTCAAACGCCCCGAAACGCCGTAAACATTGCAAAACTTCCGGTGACTCTCCCTGCTTCTCCGTCAAACTAATAATTTTCCCTTCTCGGATCCGATAAAAAGTAGTGTGAACAAGACTATGAGGAGACGCCCGGGATGATAAATCATCTACCGAGAGCGAAAAACACACGGACCAGTAATTTATAATTATCTAAAAAGGGTACACTCACGCTGATCGCTTGTCTAGTCCTACTTCCTCTCAAGAAGAGGGAAGGATAGAGGGAAAAAAACACAACTCCCCAAAGTCTGCGGCGCACACGAAAGTAATCTAATTTATAGCTTTGGGGACCAACCATTAACAGGCTCTCCACATGGATTACGGTATTAGAGGAAAACCTTCTGTGTCGTAGGTTCAACCATCTACAGCCAACGATTGATGACGCCTTCGCACGCCCATAATAACGAACGAACGAACGATCGGAGTTTCGATTCAGTCCCGCCCGAGTGCAATGTCATAATGTGTGATCCCAAAACGGTGTAATTATTGAGTCCCGTGTAGCGAGTACCTTCATACATACGTAGGTGCCCTAGTCAAGGGCCAAGTCCCAACTCTAACCGCAGTTCATAAATCGCGAAGGAACGCGAATTGACGGGGCCCTTTGCGAAGATATCGCGAACAACGACAAAAACGGCTGCATTGCGACACGTTCAGGATGAATCTCAAAAAGGATTTTGATTCATTACGATTAGCCACGGAAAATCGAAAAATTTTGTAAAAAGAAAAACAGTTGAAAACTACTAGATAGTAATTTTTTTCTTTGAAATCCAATTTTTATTGAATGAGGAGCTCATTATTTATAGATTTTTTTTCGAGTTTTTTCGAGCATAAGTTGATGCAACCAGGCCTTATAGCGGACTAGCATAGGAACTACAGCTTCGAAAAGGACTTGAATAAGCCTTGTAAAAGTACAAGGCCAAGTATGAGAGTAAAGACACGGACAAGAACAAGAACTTCTTAGGACCAGGTATAATACAAGGAATAGGACTATGACTAGGAATATGACTAGGGCTAAAACTAGAACTAGGCAAAAATTAGGACAAGGACAGGCACAAAAACAACGAGAATGATCAGGATCAGAACAAGAACTAGGATTAGGTATGACATAGACAAAGGCTAGGGCTGGACTAGGTTTAGGTATAGAACAAGAACTAATACTCACAATCTTACTTTTTTAAGTTGGTAACCACAGGTGATAAATCTCGGTTTACGGATTGTATTCCAAGGCACGGCGAGCCACCGAGGCCCTCCAGTTTGCTATTCTGGGTCCATGGGTACAATGGGAAGAGTCATGGTTTACTCCATGTATACCTCCTACCTCTTAAACTCCACCTGGGGTCGTAGACTTAGTTCCCACTTCGCTTCAAGGCAATACTTATAGACGAGACCATATTCAGCAATATCTTTCATAATTACGACTCGAAGTCTGAACCTGAACTCTCCTCTAACGACTGGAGAACTGACATTTCCTCGCAATGACTCGAGATTCCCACATAAACCTCTCCTCTTCGCGACTCGAGGCCTGATCTCCTCAAAATTCTCGAGAACCGACCCCTCCTAGCATCGACTTGAGGTTGACCTCTCCTCTGCACGATTCAAGGCCCGATCTATCCTCTAGCGACTCGAGCGATCACCACTTATACCTCTCCTATTGTTGATCAAGGGATTCCTCCTCTTAAGACTTGAGACCCGAGCCTTTATCATGAAGACTCGGGGTTAACCACACAAATCTCTCAATTGGAAAACTTGAGATATAGATACTCCGTGTATACCTCCTTCTCCCTGAACCCCATCTGGGACCGCAGACCTAGTGCTCACCTCTAACTATTTAATACACTATCCTTCAATAGTGGAAGGTCTATTCGCGCTAGTGCGCTCCACGGCAATACTCATAGACGAGACCACTCTCAGCAATACTTCTCATCATTACGACTCGAGGTCTGAACTCTCCTCTAACGACTTTGAACCGACATTTCCTCGCAATGACTCGAGATTCCCACATAAACCCCTCTGCTCTTTGCGACTCGATGCCTGATCTCACTTCTTACGACTCGTCGACCTCTCCTCGCATCGACTCGAGGTTGAAGTAAATATACTTCTCCTCTGTACGACTCAAAACCTGATCTCTCCTCTACCGATTCGAGGTAAACACTTAAACCCCTTCTCTTATCGATTTAAGGCCTGATCTCTCCTCTAGTGACTCGAGATCTGACCTCTCCTCGTAAATACTCGGGTTTGACCACGCAAACCTCATCCCCTGAAGACTCGACCTCTCCTCTAGCGACTCGAAGCCCGACCTCTTATACCCAAGATTCAAGGTTTGCCACCTTTATGCACGTTCGTATGCCGATTGAGAGCAGCTTATCCTAAACTCGCGACTACTCGGATGATTCCCGACGATTTTACACCGACTAGAATGCTTCACTCGGCGTCGAGAGCCATTCTCCTGATCGTGGAATAACCCTTTCCCAACGATTTCCACTGCGAAGAAGGTAAAGTCTTATACCCGAAGCTTCGATCGTTGGGAACCGCACTAGTCAGATACTTCCCGAAGGTGGAGCATGCTTCGCATGAACGCGGGTTACCAACGGCATCCGATAGGATCAGTCTACTCCGACCGTTGTCCGGTCTTCTTTATCCCCTTTGGCTGCCAACCCTAGGATTTTTGGCCCGCGGCTTTTTCTGCCCGTCGTGTGCCAGATCGAGAGTCTGGAGAGTTGTCCTGGACTCGCGCCTGTCACGGCATATTCGGGACTTTGAACGCTACGACTCGGATGTTTCCCAACAGCGATTACATCCTACTCCCACTCGAGAGGGTAGCCCGGCATCGAGAACCTTTCTACCAATGGGTATCCCTCGAGAGTGGTCTCATAGGAAGCGGCACTATTCGAATAATCTTCGGTGGTGGAGTATCCTACACCCGTTTGCGGCGCACCCATGATCCCCACTACGTAGAAGATGATGACCTCCACTACGTAGAAGACGTGCTCTGGTGTCTCAACTGTGTCACCGTAGATTGCGCAGAATAGCGAGGCCACATGTCCAAGCCGATGGTGGTACTGCATGAAGTATCCGTGACCAATCAAGAACAGCGTCATGCAGAAATCCACCTCTCCCTGTATTCGATTCATCCAAATTCCGAAATTAGGGATCAAGCGATGGGTCCACCGACCGCGTTCCAAGCTATACCACTGTTGTTATCAGTTGTACATCGAGACCTCTCTGGCATGTTTCCGCACATCGGGCATGTGCCTGTGCTCGTAGTAGGAGATATCTTCCTCTAATAAGACAGAGATGGGCATGACCTCAGCCATAACAGCTGCTACCGAGGACACTATTACGATGCGTTGATAACCCGCAGGTTTATCAGCCGCTGCACGCTGCAAAGCTTCTGCAGATTACACTGTTTGCTCAAGGCTGCCTTCAAGGCTGTAAAGTGGACGAGGTTACGCTCGCTAGGACCCTCCTTCTGCTGCAACGGATTGCCAACGTGGCCTGCGAGAGGGCTGCCGTAGCCATTTCCACTTCTTCTGCAGGCGTAATCGACGTTGCTCGTGTAACCCAGCTATTGGTCGATCATCACCCCTAAGTACTTGATCGCAAGCTTGGACTCGATTACACACGGTCCAGGTGCAATGATTCCTGTTTGTGCTGATATCATGTTTATGATCAGCACCATCTCGGTCTTGTGGTGAGGCAGATACAAGCTCTTGGAATGCATCCAATTTTCCACCATCTCAATAGCTACTGTGGCGAGTAGCTGGACCTCTCCGGTTGATAAGCCCAAATCCCATAAGTCTCACTCCCGTGGGTCTCCCGTAGTCTTAACAGTTCGTCGTAGACGATGTTCTACAATACCGGGCTAAGTATCGATCCTTGTGAAACCCCTGCCGAGACACTCACTGTTTATAATCCCACCTGGTCATATACTGTAGCTGACGGTTACGGAAGTAACACTCTACCATTCTACAGATATATGCCACAATCCTCATACGAATGAGCGACGGCACAATCGCTGCCCAACTGACGCTGTTGAAGGCGTTCCTCGAGGTGGTCAAGTGTATTCACTGCTCAAAACCGATCTCCTCTCCTTTTTTTCAGCCTGGCTTCGTCTGCTTCTTGGATCACTAGTCAAATGACATCCACCGAGCTGCGACTTTTCCAAAAACCAAACTGTTTATCGGAAAGTGCGTTTTCGCCCTCTGTGTAGAGCAGCATCCTTCTCTGAACCACCTTCTCCAGCACCATGTCAGCCGTGTCCAGGAAACGTATCGGGCGATATTCTGATGGGTCACTTAGGGAATTTCCCAATTTTGGCAGGAGCTCCAGTCGCTGCCGCTTCCACACATCTGGGAAGACCCTCTCATTTACGTACTGTTGCAGTGATGACCGTAATATAGGGTTTTTCATGAGCACAGCATTCACTACTACGCTCGGGATGCCATCCGGACCCGGAGCTTTGTAATGTCCCGCTGTTTCTCCAGCAAAATCTGCTCCACCTCGCTCAAGTCTCAGTAATATGGGACCAAAACTAGGGGAACTAGGCCTAGGACAAGGACAAAGTCTAGGACTTGGACTAGGTCTATGAAAAGAACTAGGACTAAGACTACTAGTCGTACTTGGACTAGGAAAAGTATAGAACCAAAACTAATGCAAGGACATAGACTGCTTCGTACCTGAAGAAAAGAGTCCAATTTGTGAAGATAGGGAATGCAAGGTTTAGTGTAACGGTCAACAGCGTCGTACCACAAGGCAGTCACTTGGGACCCTTTCTTTTCGTCACTGTTAAAGCATGGATCATCCAAAATCTGGACGCACTGTTTATTATACCATAGCGCTCCTAGTTGAATGTTTCCTCTATCAGTGCTGAAAATTTCATAACGATCCGTTTTGTTCCAATAAAGTTACACGTAATGGAAGCCACGAGGCGAAAATTAATTTTGGACACCCACGTCAAAAACCCGACGTGGTCTGGTTCAAAAATCGTGAAATCTGATTTTGGGCGGCATCCTGGCCAAAAATTTTACAAAGCCACTGATCGGGGTGATGTCACCGCCAAGTTCAAATTAATTTTTGCCGATAAGGTGGCAAGAAAGTGTTTGATCTGGCAAGGTATCTGCAGCTGCAGACGAAAAACCCCGTTTTTTTTTGTGAAAAACAGAACGATGGACTCCGAAATGTACAGGAAGGAGTGCCTTAAAAAACATTTTTTTTCGTACATTAGGTCTCACAAAGGACCAGTAAAGTTTTCGCTAGATTTGGCAAGCTGCCACTACAGCTAAGAAGTACGACAGTGATATCGGACCAACGGGTGGATTTTGTCGAAAAGGACATCAACCCACCCAACTGCCCTCAATTCCGCCCTATCGAAAAAATTTGGGCAATTGTCAAGCAGAAGATGAAGAAGAATGGTAGGACGACTCGGGATGCAACAGAGATGAAGAGATTGTTGAACAAAATGGCCGGCACCCAAAGGATTGGATTGTGCACGAATATTGTCTCTAAAACAGCTGTAACATAGCTAAAAAATCCTTCGTGAAAGATCTGGGAGTCGAATTAGATGAAGAACTCAGTTTTTCGAAACATGTTGAGCAAGTCGTAGCCAAAGCGAATTCTATGGACGAAATGGTAGGCAGGATTTGTAACGAGCTAGACAATTCTTACGTTATTGCCTCTATTTATGTTGGGCTTATCCGAATCACTGTTGTATATGTCAGTATAGTGTAGCAGCCGTATTATAACGTTCATAAAAACAGGATTGAAAGGGTTCAAAATAGATTTCTGAGATACTCCTTAAGGAACCTTGGGTGGCAAAAGAAATGCCGAAATACCGATCCTTGTGTATGTTAGTAGGACTGGAGCAACCCCCTGGCAACTTGACGTTTCCCATACTTATCGCGTGTGCCAGTTTTTCTGGTTCTCTGGTTCTGTCAAAATCTCATTTTCACTCAACAAACATATCGAAAGGGTGGATAATGAAATGTTCGACAAATTAAGGTTTCAAAAATATATTTTTTATGGAAAAAAAAAGTTTTTGAAAAACAACGATTTGAAATCACTTATTAAGCAGAAAAGCAGTTCATGTTTAAAGAAAAACACGATAATATGGTCAAAAAAGTCAGCGTTTCAAATGGCTTTTATTTATGAAATACAAAAGCAAATTTCAATTCAAAAATCTTTGTAATTGGTTTATTGCATAGTAAATTAAAAAAAAAAACATTTTATTCATTTCTAAACAATATTAACTTTGTTAGTTTTTTTTCGAATAGATTCTTTAGAACCATTATGTTGTGTTTTGCTTAGCGAAAGACTCCATCCGAAACTTCAAATAAAAATCAACATATAATTTGAACAACAAGTTTCGATGGTTAACTAAAGCATCTTGATCCAAAATGTGTTCGGCTAATCCTCTAAAACCATCCCGTGCATTATTTGAAACCCGTGTCAGAGTTCGATTCATTATGATATCAGAATAGTATGCTAAGTTTATACTTTGATGATTTTGTTCTACAAATTTTACCTCCAACCGCCAATGTGTTATTCTGCACACCTTTAACACAATGGTATTAACTTCTTATCTGCCAATAAAACTATTGAAAAGTTCATTTCTGCAATCTTCACATTTGATGCTACGAACTTGCCGAAATTTTATATGTACGTCACTTGTGCAAATGCAAAGCCATCACCTCAACACGTTTCCGCTTTCATTTTCAGTGTTTACTATCTCAACATATTTGTTAAACTAATATTTCATAACATTCAGCTGGATAAAATTTTACCGTAATAAGCTCAAGGAAATAGCTGAACTATTTCAAACCGCGTTATGTTTAACGAAAGAAACTCATAACTCTAGATGGTGATGCCTTGTTACAAAAACAGAACGGATTCGGATGAAAGATGGCCATTTTGTAATTTTTGCTATAAACAGAAATTTTATTAAGTTAAAACCGAGAATGGAACACAAATAGATTGAAATAAAATTACTAATTTCATTGACAACTATTTTAAAATTTAGTCATAAAGTTATTCATTTTTCTTTTTTGCATCACTTTTGAATATGTGCCCTTTTAAAATCGTATTTCTTTTTAAACAAAATAAAGTGGTTTGAATGGAAAATGAACGTTGCCGCTGCTAAGGACGACCCAGGATGCATGTAAACAAACGCGACTAGTGCGACATCTACAATTTTGAAGACGGCACAGCAAACTCGACTCAACTGTCAAGTTGCCAGGGGGTTGGACTGGAGTCACTCAAAATCGGACGAAATCGACAGATGCGCTATTTTTAAAGGACTTGACCAGTGGAAAGTACTTTTCACCGTATTTAGTATCACAAATCTCTCCAAACGAAGGACGTAGAAGTTTGCAGAAGTGAGACCGTTTCAGCTACCAAATCGAATACAGAACTACGCTTGTAATGAACCAATCTATAGAATGATGGCGCTTTACAACGCACATGCTGATGTCATCAAACTGACAAGCGACAACAAGGGACAAACAAGGGAAAGGACTAGGACAAGTACAAGAATTTGAATCAGGCCAATGCCTAGGACAATAGTTTGAACCAACGAAAAAATCTACGCAATGCGTGCATAAACTGATATTTCTGAAATGATTAGTAGTTCGGGAAATTTACCACATTTTTCAGTTTTTAGGTAAATTTTAGTCAATCAGAGCTTGTTCGGTTGAAATAACTAACAACTACCCCCGTGCCCCTGGATATTTATTTAGAAATTAGACACCATTTTTTCAAGAAAAACTTCTAACTTTTCGGCACGCAAATGCACCGATGGCCTTCCAAGTTTAGATTTCTTAATCTAGACATAGTATTTTCGATGAAGTTTGTCAGATATTACAAATTACGACAAAAAAGGGTTGTACCTCTGTCCGCGGTTTTCACATCAGCGGTATAGTGTTTGGCGGTACGCTATTTTGGCGGTTTACCATTTGGCAAAAGGACCTAAAACGCGGCATGACCATTGGCGGTTTGGTCGATTTGGCGGTTTACCATTTGGCAAATGGTCTTGTTTGGCGGTGTTATATTTTGCGGTATGATTCTTTCCGCGGTTTGTTTTTTTTTGCGATATACAACATTTCGCGGTAAGATATTTGCTCAGAAATATACTGAGCAAATGTTGTACCCATATCTTTTTTCAGGTTTCGAGACGTAAAGCGTACATACATCATTCTAGTTCGAGCGCGCAGCGTGAGGAAGCGGCCTCTTAGCTCTAATGTTCCTAAGACGGTCCTGTTTTTTCTAGGTCTACTGAAATCCTAGGAAGGTCCCGTGTTTCTAGGTTTACCCAAAGCTAAGGACAATCCCTTAGCCCGGTCCGCAACGCGAAGCGTAAGGACCATACTTCACTCTAGTTCGAACGCGCAGCGTGAGGAGGCGGCCTCTTGGTTTTGATCCACGTTTCTGAGACGGCCCCGTTTTTTCTAGGTCTACTGAAAACCTAGGAAGGCCCCGTGTTTCTAGGTTTACCCAAAGCTAGGGACAATTCCCTAGCCCGGTCCGCAACGCGAAGCGTAAGGACCATACTTCACTCTAGTTCGAACGCGCAGCGTGAGGAGGCGGCCTCTTGGTTTTGATCTACGTTTCTGAGACGGCCCTGTTTTTTCTAGGTCTACTGAAAACCTAGGAAGGTCCCGTGTTTCTAGGTTTACCCAAAGCTAGGGACAATCCCCTAGCCCGGTCCGCAACGCGAAGCGTAAGGACCATACTTCACTCTAGTTCGAACGCGCAGCGTGAGGAGGCGGCCTCTTGGTTTTGATCTACGTTTCTGAGACGGCCTTGTTTTTTCTAGGTCTACTGAAAACCTAGGAAGGCCCCGTGTTTCTAGGTTTACCCAAAGCTAGGGACAATCCCCTAGCCCGGTCCGCAACGAGAAGCGTACTTCACTCTAGTTCGAACGCGCAGCGTGAGGAGGCGGCCTCTTGGTTTTGATCCACGTTTCTGAGACGGCCCTGTTTTTTCTAGGTCTACTGAAAACCTAGGAAGGTCGTGTGTTTCTAGGTTTACCCAAAGCTAGGGACAATCCCCTAGCCCGGTCCGCAACGCGAAGCGTAAGGACCATACTTCACTCTAGTTCGAACGCGCAGCGTGAGGAGGCGGCCTCTTGGTTTTGATGCACGTTTCTGAGACGGCCCCGTTATTTCTAAGTCTACTGAAAACCTAGGAAGGCCCCGTGTTTCTAGGTTTACCCAAAGCTAGGGACAATCCCCTAGCCCGGTCCGCAACGCGAAGCGTAAGGACCATACTTCACTCTAGTTCGAACGCGCAGCGTGAGGAGGCGGCCTCTTGGTTTTGATCCACGTTTCTGAGACGGCCCAGTTTTTTCTAGGTCTACTGAAAACCTAGGAAGGTCCCGTGTTTCTAGGTTTACCCAAAGCTAGGGACAATTCCCTAGCCCGGTCCGCAACGCGAAGCGTAAGGACCATACTTCACTCTAGTTCGAACGCGCAGCGTGAGGAGGCGGCCTCTTGGTTTTGATCCACGTTTCTGAGACGGCCCTGTTTTTCTAGGTTTACTGAAAACCTAGGAAGGTCCCGTGTTTCTAGGTTTACCCAAAGCTAGGGACAATCCCCTAGCCCGGTCCGCAACGCGAAGCGTAAGGACCATACTTCACTCTAGTTCGAACGCGCAGCGTGAGGAGGCGCCCTCTTGGTTTTGATCCACGTTTCTGAGAAGGCCTTGTTTTTTCTAGGTCTACTGAAAACCTAGGAAGGCCCCGTGTTTCTAGGTTTACCCAAAACTAGGGACAATCCCCTAGCCCGGTCCGCAACGAGAAGCGTACTTCACTCTAGTTCGAACGCGCAGCGTGAGGAGGCGGCCTCTTGGTTTTGATCCACGTTTCTGAGACGGCCCTGTTTTTTCTAGGTCTACTGAAAACCTAGGAAGGTCGTGTGTTTCTAGGTTTACCCAAAGCTAGGGACAATCCCCTAGCCCGGTCCGCAACGCGAAGCGTAAGGACCATACTTCACTCTAGTTCGAACGCGCAGCGTGAGGAGGCGGCCTCTTGGTTTTGATGCACGTTTCTGAGACGGCCCTGTTTTTTCTAGGTCTACTGAAAACCTAGGAAGGTCGTGTGTTTCTAGGTTTACCCAAAGCTAGGGACAATCCCCTAGCCCGGTCCGCAACGCGAAGCGTAAGGACCATACTTCACTCTAGTTCGAACGCGCAGCGTGAGGAGGCGGCCTCTTGGTTTTGATCTACGTTTCTGAGACGGCCTTGTTTTTTCTAGGTCTACTGAAAACCTAGGAAGGTCCCGTGTTTCTAGGTTTACCCAAAGCTAGGGACAATTCCCTAGCCCGGTCCGCAACGCGAAGCGTAAGGACCATACTTCACTCTAGTTCGAACGCGCAGCGTGAGGAGGCGGCCTCTTGGTTTTGATCTACGTTTCTGAGACGGCCCTGTTTTTTCTAGGTCTACTGAAAACCTAGGAAGGTCCCGTGTTTCTAGGTTTACCCAAAGCTAGGGACAATCCCCTAGCCCGGTCCGCAACGCGAAGCGTAAGGACCATACTTCACTCTAGTTCGAACGCGCAGCGTGAGGAGGCGGCCTCTTGGTTTTGATCTACGTTTCTGAGACGGCCTTGTTTTTTCTAGGTCTACTGAAAACCTAGGAAGGTCCCGTGTTTCTAGGTTTACCCAAAGCTAGGGATCTTCGTAAGGACATCCTCGTAATTATGATCCATGTTTCTAGGCCGGACTTTTGAACATTTGAAACAGACCGCAAAGTTACTCAGTTGCCAACTATCCATACCGCCAAATAGTCTCATTCGCAAATTGGGAGACCGCGTAATGTTACAAACCGCTGAAAGGCAAACCGCCAAAAGGGCCATATGCCAAATGAGAAACCGCCAAGTGTTACAAACCGCCAAATGGTAAACCGCCAAATAGGTCCATACGCGAAATGTCATACCGCCAAAACGAATACCGCGAAATGGTTTACCGGGAGCTGTGATACAATCCAAAAAAGATATTAAAGGTACCAAGAGTATATCGGGGAACGCCCTAATCGCGGCCTTCACTGCGACGTTCGGAATGCCCTCCGGCCCTGGGACCTTCCTTGGTTGGAGAGACTTGGCGATTGCGCGAAGTTCATCCACCGTAATCGTCTCCTCCTGGGAACAGCTCGATGATCACTCTAAATTTATCTGGGCACTTTTCAGGTGTACTCCCACTTTGAGTTTTAGCCCCATGGACAGTCGTTGGCATCTCGGGATAGTTGTTTGAAGCGTGTCCTCTTGCTTGCATTGATGGCCCTGTGGAGGGCCGATCTCGTGCCTGTGAAGAGTGGCCTAAGCTCCGCTCTTCCTTCTTGGGTCCTTGAGTTCTGCATCCTACGCCTTGCCCTATAGCAGTCAGCACTTGGACAGGCGATTTCCTCTGTCCAAGAACAACAACTAGGCCTAGGACATGGACAAGAGCTAGGTCTAGGAATATAACTAGAACTAAGATGCACAATCGTCCTAGGACTTAGACAAAGTGTAGGACTAAGACTAGGACTAGAACTGGAACTATTTTGGACTAGGACTATGAATAGTAATAGGACTACGTCAACAGTAAGACTCGTTCAAGGAGGGGACATGAAAAAAGGACAAGAATTGACAAGTTCCAGAAGACTGGAACTAAGCCTCGTACTGGGGCAAGTTTAAGACTAAGATAAGGGGAAAAAACCAGATATTTCTGTAATGATTTGTAGTTCGGAAAATTCACCGCACTTTTTCAGTTTGTAGGTAAATGTTAGTCAATCATAGTTTGATTGGTTAAAATTACTGGAACACTTGAAGACTTTCTGCATGAAGACACTTGAGCTGAAGACCATTGTCCTGAAGACCTTCTTGAAATCCTCAGACTCAGAAAGCGTTGTCCTGAAGACCTTAGGTGACCAAACTCTGGCCTGAAGACACACGGGTAAAGATTTTTGGCCTGCAACTTTCAATCCTGAAGATCCCCGGCCTGAAGATATGTTGATTTAAGAACATTGACCTTCGGATTTTCAGCACGTAGACTTTTAACCTGAATATCCTCCAATTGAAGACCCTTAGAATGAATTCTTTAAACTGAAGATTTGTTTCCGACGTTTCGATTTTTTTTTTTTGACTTTTTCAAGGAATGGAACCTTAACAAATTCTTAAAATAGCTTTTTGAAGAAAAATTTGTACTATTAATTTTTTTCCATGCTTTCTTAAGCTTTCCGTGAAACTGTGCCACCAAAATTCCTTCAGGTAATGCACACGCATATAACTTCACGTAGTCACTTTCGATGCCAATGATGATGTTACGGTCGCATCGCTCCGCTGACAGATGCTGAAATGAGTAGGTATCGCTGGAACTAATCGATTTATATACTACAGACCTACTGATTTGGCGTAGTACATCTCGGTGCAATTTCCCCGACGGGATAATTGCCGTTACGATACGTGCGCAACATCGCTAGAGGATTGATTTAGGCTTACATCTTTGCAGCATCCTCTTGTCGGTGGTCAGTCATCGAACATTAGCCGTTGCGTTTTATGAACTAAGACGCCACGAGTCAGCCAGTCGGTTAGTTACGCGCTAAGCTTCGATTTCTGAGTGAAATTTTATGGGTGTAGTAATAAATTTACTACCCATTTTTACGGTTTAGGTGGGCAGCTACATAACACTAATAACTTAATTGAAGATGCAGAGATGCATCGAACAGTTTTATTTGAGGATCGTAAATAAGCAACCTGGATAAGAGGATTATTTTCGATCTGTAATAAGATTAGGTAACAATTCTTTGAATATCATTAGAAAAATTGTATGAAAATCAATTTTGTGTTGCAACTTGTGAAACCTTAGTTTACCAATAAAATGACAAAAATCTCATCATCGAAAGGACGATAAGCTTTACTCTTCTCTAAGTTTTCCAAGAATCTTCAAACAGTAAACAATCCGGCAAAATGTGTCGTGTCCTGGGGTAGCCTTCTCACGAAATCGTTTAGCTTCGGTTGGACCACATAGAAGTGACATCAGCGTGTTCCCGGAATCAAGTTTATTGACATCGATAATAGCTTTCTACTATCTCCGTGAGCAAACGGGTCGATATCTAATCGAGTTCGGGGTGATTTTCTTCGGAATAGACTTCTATCGGTTCAACACTAAAGGAGGAAGCTGTCACATTTATGAGCTCTGGTTTTTTTTTGGAAAAAAAAGAAAACCTAAGCCTACCAAAGAGCTTTTTTCAACATCAAGGCCCCAAAGGAAGTATATTCCTTGTGTTTTCCTCAGCGGAAGCTACACCTTTATATCGTAGGAACGATAAAGATTGAAATATTTATCTTCTCTTCACAAGACTGACTCAACGGTTTTTGTGTTAAGACAACAAGTCCCCAATGTCAAAACTCGTGTCACGACAGAAATAGAATAACGGAACCGGTGAGATACTCTCGACTTTGATGATCAACTGCTTCCGTCCTTCTCTGCTCTCTTCCAATCCTCAAGAAACGACTACGGGGCTGGCTAGCTTAAGCTACTGATTCCGAACAGCGACGAGATGTTAGGCAGGGAAATTTGGTGCTCTTAATTTAGCCCCAACAACTTCACGACTGCAAGAAATTAGGAGTTGAAAAACAGACGACAACGATTGCTTCTTCGAGCTAGGCGGTGTCGAATGTGATGTGTGACTCTTAACAAAACCAAAATTTGGCACTCTTTTTCTCAGAAACAACTGAACAAAATTTTAAAAATTTTGTATCTCTGAGTCACCAAAATGTTGTGTTCAATTATGTCGAATGTAATGTGATTATTGGATTTATAACATTTGAGTTAGATTTTAGTTGTAGCACATTAGGGCGAACGAAAAAAAAGGAAATGTTTCGTATTTGAGCCGCAATGCGTTAAGTAGAAATCAAATTTCAGTAGTTATATAACAGAACTTCCAGAAATATTTGAGAGAAAAAAACTATATCGTTCATAATAACAAATAACAGAAAAGAACGGCAACAACTAATTGGATTGAAAGTAACTTACTTGAAACGAACTGTAGTTTTGCAGGTGTAACCCTTTGCTACAATAAGATCATTTCTAGAAATTAAGTTTCAGATGCTTAAGAGTATTTTTCCAATGTTCGCCATTTGCTTCCAAGATTTGAATCTGGTGTCCAAAATTCAATCTAGGATTGATTCCCAACAGACAATTAAGCTTATTGACTTTGAATATACATAGCTATATGTTCACAAGCTTTGAGAGACAAAAAAAGGCTAATGTCTATTCGAGTTCAAGTAAAAAATAATAATTTATTCACACTCAGTCCTAGAGATATGAAGATTGAAAGAAAGATAAAAAAGGAGATAAGATTTTTTTTAGTTACATACTTTTGTGTTATAAACAGGGTAACTAGCCCTCATATTTCTAACAAATGTTTTCCAAAACTTGTTTACCGGTTGGAAATTCGGACAAATATTCGGCGTCTTTTCGTAACAAATTTACATGTTTTTTTTTTTGGAACAAATCCAACGAACTTGGCATTTATTCATTGCTTTGATCCACAATTTCAACAATTTTGCAAAAACAAGTCCAGATAACTTGATCTTGAAATTATAATGTGGTTGTTTTGAGCCACTGTGAAAATTTCAGTTTTTCTAGAATTTTTTATAGAGTTGTAATTGTAATTGTATAGTTTGTATAGAAATATGTAGAAAATACATCGAAACTTAATATCAAATCAGCTTGTCAAGAGAGGAAGAATAAGGATTTGTTTAACAAAATTTTAATCAAAAGATTGCATGAATACATTTAGTTATTCTTTTAGTGCAGTTAATTTTTTAACATAAATCCAAACACACATTTTAGAAAAAAAAAAAAAAGGATTCGTGAAAATATAGAAAATCGTGAATAAGACAGGGCTGAGCTTTTATCATTTGAATGTAAGATATTATTTTCCATCAGGTTAAAGACCTTAGATTTCGAAAGAGCTTGTTTTCGTCACATTTTTTCATAAGACATATATTCCAGCGTAGGCAAAAGTTCAAATTACTAAGAATAAAAAACAAAACACTCACGGCTTTGTTATTTAGGCTAATTCAAACGAAAAACACAACATAGAAAAACATTTTTCTGGTGAAAAAGATATTCCTTTCGTCAGAAAATGTAACTCTGCTTAAATTTATAAATAATTAAAAAAAAATTCGAACATGACAATATTCCCTATGAGGTGCAAAATTCCCGGTTTTTCCCGGTTTCCCGTTGACGCGATGAAATTCCAGAGTTTTTCCAGGTATTTCCGGTTTTCCCGGCTCGCTAGCAACTCTGTATGAAATTCATTTTGAAACAATTAGGCCCTTTGAAATTTAATCTTATTTCAGTTTTAGGCTGTCACTTTTAGTTTTTATGATATTTCGTATTGAAAACTCGAAAGAAATAATTTTTTTGCAAATTGACTGAAAAATATATCCTAACGAAATTACACGAAAAACACAATAAAAAAACTAATATTTACTCAGATTTTATACTCAATGATATTTTTCCTACATATTCTGGGTTCGGAGATATGACGTAATAAAAAATTACAAGTGGAATTTTTCCAGAAAAATTATTTGAAAAAAAAATCTTAAACCATATCAATGAAGCAAATTTTTAAATCTTAGAGATTGCAATTCATTTAATAACATCGTTGAAGACCGCAAATTGTTTTGATTTATGCTTAAAAAAAACAAAAAAATCAATATTTGGTTAAAAATTCCAATAAAATTTCCTCGAAATTTTAATGTTTATCGAGCTGAAAAAAAAACTAAAATCAAACTTCTGTGACCTCTTTCTCAGAAGCCAAATTGTCTCGCGGTCTTCGAGTAAATTGATTGTTGTTTCAAATCCAAAAATTTGAATATTTATGATTCATACTAGCTGAACCGGTAAACTTCGTTTTACCTTTGAATTAATAAATCGTTATAAATATTCAACTTCATCTTCACGTCCTTAACTTCTTCGTACTCGTGAATTACGTTAAAATCGTATTTAAATTCTTCGACTTGTGTTCCATTTTAAATTGATTTTGTACGCCACCCCCCCCCCCCCCCCCCATATGAAAAGTTTGATTTTTTTAATACTACAAACCATCTCTGACCCGAAAAACCCACGGGTATTAAATTTCACTTCATTCTATTAAAACGTGATGGTGTTACAAAGAAAATGCCTCCATTTTTATAAATGAGATTTTTCAGTGTTGCCAAAAATTAAAAAAAAATAGTTAAAAGTAAACCCTCGAATCTCAAAAACCTTGGAGAACGTATTTGGTTCAACGCGCCCAAATCAATCAGAATCAGCTTTGCAATTCAACGAACTATAGACAAAATTAGAATGTTTAGAATGTTTTAGTTGCTAGCTGAATCTGGATATGTTGAACACATCCAACTTTAACAAAATTATCAATGGAATCACTGGAAAAAACATTCAACGAATGTTCTTTCGATTTTAATACATTTGTTTTCGAAAGAAAGCAAATTTTATATGATTCAAGAATATTATCTGATATTTTTTAGCTTTTAATTGATGTTTTTATTTTCTGAGGTTAATTTTTTTAACATTGTACTCTTAAATATTTATCTTTCAAATAAAATCCGATCTTTTTTGATTTTTTTTTTCAAAAATGCCAAGCAAAATGTGTACATTGAAAAAATTTCTAATTTATTGATAGAAGTTTAGTCTCGAATATCGAATTTCAAAAAGTTTAGACTAAGCTTGCCAAATCGTCCAGATTTTGCTCAAATTGTTACACTTTATTTGCAAAATCAAACAAATATTTTAATTGAGTCTTTAAAGTTTAAAATATGATTTAACATTGACTGCTGTATTTCGATAAACAAAAGTCAAGTGTTTTTGTTCATGATTTTTATTTAATACTTTTGATACTGGATGGATACTGGTGAAAATTTCCCGGATTTGCACGGCCCGGATCCTTGGGGAGAAATATCTGTAAAGCTTAGTCTAAAATAATTCCGAATTTTGTGGTTCCAAATGCTTATAAATATTTAAATTCGATGTCTTTTGATCAGAATTCGGATTCTGAACCTAGGTTAATGTTACTGAACTTCTCGGTTTTGCATTTAAATTTTTTATGTTCAAACTCATCCTTTTGGAAAATATAAAAAGAAAATATTTGAAATTACAAACAATTTTTAAAATTTGAAATTTTTGCTTCTGATTCTTATGCAGAATTGGATCTACAGAAAGTTTCATAATGGTGATCCGGAACTGAAAAATCTGAAACAGTTTCATCATTCGCAATTGAAGTTAAATTTCGAATAAATAACTGTAGAAAGAATTTACATTGAAAACCAACAAATCAGAATTCAAATAGGTAAGAGATTTCTGGTTGAGAATTTAAAAATCGTTTTCCAGTTCGGAATTCAGATTTCGATCTCAGATTAAAAGGCAGTACTCAAATTCTGAACCAAAATTAAAAAATCAGATTAAGCTGAAAGTCAAGTTTTTATAATCAAGATTGAAAAATCAATGTGAGAATTTCATCAAGGATTCAAATTACAGGCGATCGCAGTTTCATAATTTTAATTTTCGATTCAAAATTAAAATTTTATACTCAATCATAGTCAATTTTATTTTTATTTAAATTCAACTAAAAACATATTTTACATGTTTTTTGTTTAACATTATTTATATTGCCGATTTTTCTTCAACAAAGTTTACACGAGTAGAAAATAAATCTGATTTGAACCGCAATCTCTTTCTTCAATTCCTTAATATTTCAAAATGACTTACCAATGTTTTAAATGGCCATGCTTGTGGTTAAAAAAATCAAGATTACTACTTTGTTATTAAAGTAATATAAAAAGTTTAGCTTTAAATCTTCAAATCCCTAATTAATTTTGCAAAACTTCTTGATAAGAAAAATTGGAACGTCTAGCAAGTTGGAAAGTTAGAAATTTAAATAAATACCTTACTATTAATGTAAAATAACTCCAACCTTAATAATCATATAAGACCTTATTTTTTTTACTTTGTTCTGTTGCTCTCTGGAAAGGAAAAGAAATGAGCAAAAATGTTATTAAAAAAAATTAAAAATATATTTAATTGTTTTATCAGATAATATGTTCCACAAGCAGGAGATTTTGTAGAAATAACAAGCCGAACCGTGTTGCCAACAACTTTTATGAAAATTCAAGAATTTTCTAAAATTCAAATCAGTATAAATAAGGAAAACAATCAAAACTCATTTAAAAGTCATCCCTGAAAACTCTTGTACAACTGCTAAAATTAGGGAAAACGGAAAGCTTGTCAGATTGTTAGAAAAATCCGAAAAAAATGGGG
Source organism: Uranotaenia lowii (assembly GCF_029784155.1). NCBI lineage: Eukaryota > Metazoa > Arthropoda > Insecta > Diptera > Culicidae > Uranotaenia > Uranotaenia lowii. The sequence continues at coordinate 368,583,010 of NC_073692.1, read as the reverse complement.
AACTCTGCCACTCTTTTTCAAATAAGTAACGACATTATTGTCATCTTTTCATCCGCGTTTTTAGTATTTTAAAAATTTATAATGTTTTTTGAAGCAAAATTCAGTTTGTGAATTAAAACACAAACTGAATTTTGCATTTCTTTTTTCAAAAACATTTCCATCTCCGGTTTTAGCAATTAACACAAAATACAAGTCCATTTCAATGGAAAACACTTAGAAACTTTTGAAGTTGGAATAAGCTTAGTCATGAGACAAGAGACATAAAACATGAAACATGAAACATGAGACATGAGACATGAGACATGAGACATGAGACATGAGAGGAAAGAAGTGAGATGATAGGTATGAGACAGGAGACATGATACATTGGACATGAGACATGAGACAGGAGATATGAGACATGAGTTAGGAGACATGCGAGAAGTGCGACAGAAGGTATGAGATATGAGACACGATAGGAGAGAAGTGAGACGGACGGAAAATATGAGATCTGAAATATGAGAAATAAGATATAAGACATGATACATGAGACAAACAAGAAGAGAAGAGAAGAGATACGGGAGACATGAGACATAAAACATGAGACATGAGACATGAAACATGAGACATGGGAGGAGAGAAGTGAGACATGAGAGGAGAGAAGTTAGATGGAAGAGACATGGAACATGAAACATGAGACATGACACATGAGACATGAGGCATGAGAGGAAAGAAGTGAGACGATTGATATGAGATAGGAGACATGATACATGGGACATGAGACATGAGTTAGGAGACATGCGAAAAGTGCGACGAAAGATATGAGATATGAGACACGAGAGGAGAGAAGTGAGACGGACGGAAAATATGAGACATAAGATATAAGACATGAGGCATGAGACAAACATGAAAAATGAAATATGAGAGGAGAGAAGAGATACGGGAGACATGAGACATAAAACATGAGACATGAGACATGACATGAGACATGACATGAGACATGACATGAGACATGAAACATGAGACATGGCAGGAGAGAAGTGAGACATGAGAGGAGAGAAGTTAGATGGAAGGGAAATGATACATGAAACATGAGACATGAGAGGGAAGAAGTGAGACGGTAGATATGAGATAGGAGACATGATACATAGGACATGAGACATGAGACATGAGTTAGGAGACATGCGAGAAGTGCGACGGAAGATATGAGATATGAGACACGAGAGGAGAGAAGTGAGACGGAAAACATGAGATCTGAAACATGAGGCATAAGATATAAGACATGAGACAGGAGACATGAGATATGAAACATGAAAAATGAAACATGAGAGGAGAGAAGAGTGCTGGGAGACATGAGACAAAAAACATGAGAGGAGAGAAGTGAGAGATGAGACATGTGACATGAGATATGAGAGGAGAAGTGAGATGTGAGATATGAGAAATAAGATATGAGAGGCTCGAGGTAAGACGTGAGAAGTTAGACGTCTCACTTTCCACGTTTTATTTCTCAAATCTGCTCAGTTCTTATTTCTCAAGTGTCACGGCTCACTTCTGTCTAATTTCTCTCTTCTTACGTTATTAATTCTCGTATCACACGTACCACTTCTAACTTCTTACGTGTGTCTCACAGCTTGATTCACATTTCTCTGGTCTCGTTCAGGTCTGAAATCTCAAAACACAGGTCGTAGGTCTCAGGTTTTACGTTTCAGATGTTAGATATCAGTTCTCAAATCTTAGATCACAAGTTTTTTGTCTCAGGTGTACGGTCTCATATCTCAAGTGTCATACCCTAGGTCTCAGGTATCACATTTCAAGTCCCTGATCTCATGTTGCAGGTTTTATGGCTCAAAACTCATTTCCTAGATTTCTCTAATCTCATGTCTCACGTTACATGTCGAATAGTCTCATTTATCAGAGTTCCGGAATAAAAATGATATTTTTTTTACACAAATTTCCAAATTTTGTCAAATTTCGAAAAAAAATTATGGGGTCCTAAGATTTGGATTTAAAAATTGTGTTAATTTTTTGTGGAAACAATCAAATTATGATTGAAAAAAATTCTGACACCACTGCAAAAATCTAGGGATATTCACATATATCATAAGTCCAATTTATAGAGTCAAAATATCGAATCGAATAACTGTTATCAGCGATGATTGAACACCACTTCATAGAACCGGAAAGGAAAGGGCCTCAAAAGGATGTCTTTTAAAGTGACGCTAAATTCCTGTGACGACTTTCAATTAGCGCCCTTCTAGTGTTGCCATAAGTTGTAATTCATCGTCGAAAGGAAGAAGTGTGCTATTTCTAGGTTCAAAAATCTGTTTCAGGTGTTTTTTTATTTTTGAGATTTTTTTCATCAACATTCGCTTTGGTATTTCATCTCGGTATTGCTTTAAACCGTATAAAAATGATCCAATTTGCCTGAAGCATAAAATACGGCATTTTTAGCAAAATTATAGAAAATTTCAACTTTTCCTGGTAGCTTACTTAGAAATAATCTCTCAACTTGTGTAAACCCTAAAAATTGTTGATAAAAACTGTGTTTTAACTGAAACCGACCCAACCTAGTGCCCCTCGAGAGCACACATTTCTGATAATTGAGCTGTCGGTCTTCTACTTATGACAAAATCCATTGACCAAAGCATGGCTGGTTTTCAACAACGATTCAGACGGGGGGGGATCTGTTGTTTTTGACGATGTTGATGATGATGACGGCGATACTAATAACCTACGATGCTTGCCGGGGTAATGTTTTGGGAAACCAGACTTTGACCACCCGGGGAATTTGTTTTCCTACAACATGAAGTCCGCTCGGTGACGGATTTTGCTGTCATTAGCTGCGGTTTATCATCGCGGTCGTACATATGTTTATTTCCTTTTGATTTTTGGGTGAGTGGTTTAATTTTTTTTTTCATATTTTTCTTTCTTTTACTAGATGTAGGTTAGTGGCGACGACGGCCGAAAGCGATCACACACTGATTAACGTATTCCCTTTCGTGATTCAAAAAAACGGAGGAGTGAATCGTGCACTTCTGTTAACGAATGGGTGGTGTTATGTTGAATTAATGCCTATAGCACAAGCTCAAAACAAAACAACTAAGCGCTTCGGATTAGGCCTCGTCTCGGTGTTGATCGAGAAAAAGAAAGTGAGACATCATTAGTATTAAAAGGTGATAAATATGTAGGAACGACTGCAGCAATCGCCAGTAGGTGGAAACATATGGCATGGCCCTAGAGGTGAAAGTTTTTAGAGAATGTTATTCCGATATTAGGGCGCTAAACATGTTGCATTCTGACCCTTTGGATTAGGGTTTCTATGAAAGATAAAGACATAATATACTGTGCCATAAATTACTGTGGGTTTGAAACCTTTTTAATTCGGGAGCTTATCCACGGGATGTTTAAAACGTTTTTAGGAAGTTACAGATTGTTTTTTTTATATTGTATCAACTTCGTTACTAATTTCTTTCAAACTCATTAGCCGTACAAATTAAAACGCCAACCAAAACGAGACAAAAACATAGGGAAAAGGTGATCAAATCGATTAATGAGTAAGAAAAGGAAGAGACCACCAAAAAAAACCCTAATCATTACTTCCCCATCGAACATAGTCCTCTGGTAGCTGTAATTTGAAAACGCTAAGTTTCGATTCAGCAGAGCTAGCAAGCTGGCTAGTTGGCACTTTTCTGTAATGTCCATGTCTGTGTCAAGTAAACACGACATCGAAACAACAAATCACAAAAAAAAACTGCAAAAATGCATTTATAGTAACCCTAATCGACTTGATCGTCTAAGCCAAGGGGGGACTCAAATCAACAATTTCACCCAAATGATCCCAGTCTCAACCCGGTGTTCAACCGATTTGTCCCCTCCTCGGACAAATTTTTCATTTCCTACGAAAAGATTCAATAGCTGCTGATAGGCTGGCTTATAGGATACATTACGCTTATTCATAAATCAATTTTAAATTAGAAAAAAAAAAATTCACAATTGTGATTTTTTTAACGTTTTCAGGCAAGTTGGTCTTTTATTTAAGTTGGCAACACTGTTGTTTTTCTTTATTGAAGAATAGGTGCCATCATCATATGTATTTGTTTTCCGAAAATTGAAAATACTTCGTAACATCATTTTGGTTCCAAAAAACAAGAAAATTTAGGAAAGATATTGGTAACACTATTTGTGAAGATTGTGAAAACTTCTACAACCGGAAACAAATTACTCACCCATAAACTTTGCTGGCAACACTGTGCGGATGCCGCAGATCTTAGATTGCGTAATATCACAACCAAACACTCTCAATTCAATCAACCAACTGGCTCGTTTGATCTTTTGACACCTGAAACGAGAGAATAAAAATATATTGTAATACACTGCTTATTGCTTGGTTAATTTTTATGCGTGAAAAACATATTTTTATGTAAAAAAAACATTCTATCATTTTAAATATTAGACTGGACATCTAAGAATCAAATTTACTTAAAATATATAAAAAAAATATTTTAAAACTATATTTTCCATTTTATATTTTTCAAATATAAACTGTCAACCATTTTTTTATATTTTTCAGTTGATAAAAAAACCATATAAAATATTTCAATTTTATCAGGTTTGTTTTCCATTATTTTTTTCTAATACTTATTTCAATTAGGCTGGAACAAATATCAATTTCTTCTTTTGTCTCCCCCCCCTTCGAAATTTCCAAAATCCGGAAGGGGGGAATAAATAAAGTTTGAAGTATTTTAAGTAAATTTCAAATAAAAATTCAAATATCCGAAAGATTACAAGACCAAGAACCAAATTTTGGAAGATGGAAGTTAATTCACATTTTGTATTCTTGATTTTATTTAATTTTTCGATCAAAAAAATACTTGATTTATAGGTTTTATGCAATAATATAGGTATGCAATTTGGTTGCATTCAATCTTTTGTCCAATTTATTTCAATTTATTTGTTTTTCGCATTATTTTTTATTATCCCCCCCCTCGCGATGTTCCAACTCCGAGTGACAAAAGAAGGATTTGAAATTTGTTCCGGCCTTATTTGCATTCTTTAGTAATGACTTTTGATGTTTTCCATATAAGTTTACAGATTTTTTTATGTTTTATATTTTTTCAATATTTTTTTGGTTTACAATTTTGATTTTACATTTTTTTTATAGTTTTTCAACGTTTTTCTTTTTATATCATTTTATACCCCGTTTTCTACAAATAATAATAAGATTTAATTCTTCAAATCTTTTATCTCTTTTTGAGTTTTTCCTTTATAAACATTTGACATTTTACATTTTTAAATATTCAAAAATAGAAAAACATTTTGTGTTGTTTTAACAAATATTTATTTGTTTTTTTTTTCAGTGGCACACCTATTTGTTTTAATTTTTTAAATCCACATCTTTCCATATCTTTTTTCCACTTTTAAATCTCGTTGTTATCTTTTCGAGGTTGTAATTCTAATTAAATCAATGTTTTGTCACTCGGTTAACATTTTTTTTCTCGTATTTTTATTTATTTCTCGCTTTTTGACTTGTTTTTTGGCTTATAATAAGATTTTCATCGTTATAATCATTCTTATTTGTTCATTCTTTATAATTCTCTTTGTAATTTTTTTTTTAATTAATTTATTATTTGTATTATTTTTTATTAATTTATAGTTTTTATGATTTTTTAATGTAATTATTTTCTTAATTAAATTTTTTTCGTTTTCATTATTTTGTTTCTTTTTTAAACTATTTTTCTTCATATTTTTCGTGATTTTTTATGTAAGATTTTTTTTTCTGCTTTATTCTTGTTTGTTTTATTTTAATCATTTCTTTTATATTCTTTCTCGATCTTTGATTTTTTTTTATCCTTTTTTTCCTCGTTTTTTTATTTTTCTTGCTTTTTTTACTTTTTTTTTTCGTTTATTTTTTACTTTTCTTCTCGTTTTTTTCTATTTTTTTCTTCCTAACCGTTTTTTTCTCGATTTCCGCTTCTTGTTTTTTTTCTTGGTTTTTGTGTTTTCTTTTTTAATTTTTTTCTTAATTTTTTATTTTGTTTGATTGATATTTTTTTCTGTTTTTTTTTAAATTATTTTTTTACTTGTTTATCAATTTTTTTTTAAATTTATGATTCTGATTTTTTCTTCTTTTATAGATTTCTTCAATTTTTGAATCTGATTTTATTATTTTTTTCTTGTTTCATAGATTTTTTGAATTTTTCTTGTTTTTACTTTTTTCTGTTTTTTCTGTTCTATTTTTTCTCTTTGTTTAGATTTATTATCCTAGATGTTTCTTTTTTATTTCGTTTTTAATATTTTTCCCGTTTTATTTATTTTGTTCCTCTTTTATTGTATTTATTTTTCTCAATTTTTTTTCAAACCTTTAATCTCGTTTTCATTGTTTATTATTTTTCTATTTTTTCCTCATTCTTTGATGTTTTTCTCATTTTTTTTTCTCATTCTTTAATTTTTTAATCTAATTTTTTTTATTTTTTCATATTTTTTTATTTTTAATCTAATTTTTTTATTTTTCTTTCTTTTTATATTTTTCTTTTTTTTTTATATTTTTTTTCTTTTTTACATATTTTTCTTTTTTATATTTTTTTTTCTTTTTAATATTTTTTTTCTTTTTTATATTTTTTTTTTCTATTTAATATTTTTTTTCTTTTTTATATTTTTTTTCTATTTAATATTTTTTCTTCTTTTTTATATTTTTTCTTTTCAATATTTTTTTTTCTTTTTTATATTTTTTTTCTTTTTTATATTTTTTTTCTTTTTTATATTTTTTTTCTTTTTTATATTTTTTTCTTTTTTATATTTTTTTCTTTTTTATATTTTTTTTCTTTTTTATATTTTTTTTCTTTTTTATATTTTTTTTTCTTTTTTATATTATTTTTTTTTTAATATTTTTTTTTCTTTTTTATATTTTTTTCTTTTTTATATTTTTTTTCTTTTTTATATTTTTTTCTTTTTTATATTTTTTTTCTTTTTTATATTTTTTATTCTTTTTTATATTTTTTATTCTTTTTTATATTTTTTATTCTTTTTTATATTTTTTATTCTTTTTTATATTTTTTATTCTTTTTTATATTTTTTATTCTTTTTTATATTTTTTATTCTTTTTTATATTTTTTCTTTTTTGTATATATATTTTTTTCTTTTTATATATATATATTTTTTTCTTTTTATATATATATATATATATTTTTTTCTATATATTTTTTTATATTTTTCTTCTTTATTATATTGTTTTTCTTTATTCTATTTTTTTATTTATTATATATTTTTTTCTTTTTTATATTTTTTTCTTTTTTATATTTTTTTTCTTTTTTATATTTTTTTCTTTTTTATATTTTTTTTCTTTTTTATATTTTTTTTCTTTTTTATATTTTTTTTCTTTTTAATATTTTTTTTCTTTTTAATATTTTTTTTCTTTTTAATATTTTTTTCTTTTTTATATTTTTTTTCTTTTTTATATTTTTTTCTTTTTTATATTTTTTTCTTTTTTATATTTTTTTCTTTTTTATATTTTTTCCTTTTTTATATTTTTTTTCTTTTTTATATTTTTCATCTTTTTTGGAATTATTTTTTTTATATTTTTTCATTTTTCTATTTTCTTGTTTTCTTAAATTTTTTTTATTTCTTTATTATTAGTCTTTTTTCAATTATTTTTGTTCCTCGTTTATATTTCCTTTTTATATTTTTTCCTTTCGTTTTTTCATTTTTTTTTAAGTTCTTCTCATTATTTTTCTCTTTTTTAATTTTTTTTATCGTTTTTAATTTTCAGTTTCTCGTTTTATTTATTTTTTTCTCGTTTTATTTTTTTCTCGTTTTATTTTTTTTTTTTTTTGTTTTTTTTAAGTAGTTTTTTTTCAATTTCTTTCTTGTTTTTTATATTTATCTTTTTTTTTGTCTTTTTTTTGTAAATTCTTATTTGAAAATTATTTTTGTCTTGTTTGGTTTTATTTTCTCCTTGTTTTTGTTCAACTTTATGTTATAGTTTTTTTCTCTTTGTTGAAACTTATCAATTTTGTTTTTTTTTATTTTGTTTTATTTCTTTTTTCTCGTTTTTTCATTCCTTTCTTTTATTTGTTATATTTTTCTCTCGTTTTCAATTTTTTAATCTCTTTTTTTTATTTATTTTTGTATTATTTTTTTATTTTATTCTTATTTTTATTTTTTTCTCGTTTATTTTTTTTTTCGTTTTTCATTTTCCTTCCTTCACGTTTTATATTTTTTGCTAGTTTTATTTGTTTTATTTTGCTCTCGTTTTTAATTTTTTTTTCTCATTTTTTATTGCTTTTTGGTTTTTTTTTATCTTTATTTTCATTTTTTTCCGGTTACTTTATATTTTTCTCGTTTATTTTATTTTTTCTTCGTTTTTTTTTTAACTTCTATCTCGTTATAACTTTTGATCATTTTTTTTTGTTTTTTTTTTATAAATTTCCTTTTTTATTTCTGGTTTTTACATTTTTATGTCTTTTTTTAATTTTATTTAATTTTTTTTTATTTCTTTAACTTTATTTGATTTCTTTTTTTAATTTTTTTTATTTCTTTTATTTAAGGTACACCGGGGCAAGTGCAAACGGTTTTCACCATAGTTCAACTTTCACATGTCCTAGAAAAATATGTATATGTTCAAAAATTATCAATTATCGTTCGTTGCATCACTAAAATAGTTCTCAACAAATTCCCGTTGGAAGTGAAAAATTAAAAAATGTTGGTAAAAAGTAACGGTGCTTTTGTGAAAAAATTTCAAAATTTGCACTTGCCCCGTTTATGGGGGCAAGTGCAAACGCAATACTTTTTCCAAACTAATTCACAAATGAGTCAGTGTATCGGTCTTAAAATGAATTGAATACATGTTCCGGTACGTTTTATCAACTTTGAATAATATGTTTGCTGTTTTCTTGCAATATTGATAACTTTTTGGAACTCCATTTTTTATGACTGTTGTTTTAAGCAAAAGACCTTCATTTACTAATGCATTACGGAATTTTGAACATCCGCTTCAGATACAACACTTTGGATACCCCTTCTGACCATTTTATTATAATGCTGAACCATTTTGGTGATGAATTTTCTGAAATGGCTGATGTTGCATGGCTTAAAGGTGCATTTGCACTTACCCCGGTAGTGTCGTTTGCACTTGCCCCACAGTGTGGGTTGACAAGAGCGAATATTATTTTCACAACTTTCGGGGTGTAATGAAAATTTATCATAAATTTTCTGCTTTCACTTGAATATCGGTCTCAAACACTCACCTTTTAACGAAAATTCGGATTTGAATGCCCTTCTTTATAGCCAAAATATGCAAAACAAAAACACACTGTTCATGTCTAGTACGTAGTTGAATTCGCGTGTGATCAAACAGTGCCGTGTTTTTAGAGAAAAATTTAAAGAAAGTTTAGTTTATCTATGTCAGATTGTTTGTTTGGGTCTAAACAACAATTCCTAGAAGAAGAAATATTTTTTACTTTTTTTGTAACAGAGAAAAGATGAACGTTTGCACTTGCCCCGAGTTTGCACTTGCCCCGGTGTACCTTAATTATTTTTCTCCGTTTTTTTTTTAATTATTTCCTCAATTTCTTTCTATTCTTTCTCTCTCTCTCGCTTTTTTTTAATGTTTCTTACTTCTCGTTTGCATTGTTTACATTTTTTGTTTTTTTTTTTTCAATTTTTCCTTTATAGTAATAAGAATTCTTTTTTTTTGTTTTTTATCAGTTTTTCATAGTTATTTTTTGAAATTTTGTTCTGTTTCTTTAATTTATTTTTCGATTTTTGTATATTTTTCTGTGTATTTTTACCGTATTTTTCATTTTCTTTTTTTTAAATTTTTTTTTTCTGTTTTATTTTTATTATTTTCTCAAACAAAGACAATGAGACATCTAGACATCAGGGAATAGAGACAATAAGACATCCGTATTATTTTAATTTTTTCCTTTGATTTTTTTTAATTTTTTCTACCCATCTGTTTAATAATGTCCACGTTTGTTGGTGTTATTTTTCCCGATATTTATTTATTTTTGAATAATCTTAATACAATTCTGAATGTTTATTCTTTTTCAAATTTGGTTGTATGTATTCCTATTTTCTATTTCTATTTTTAAATAAAACTTTCTCAAACTCTTTTCTACTAAATTTTGCTTTGTTATATTGTTTTTCTTTTTCTTTTAATTGTTTGTTTAACATAGATTTGATGTATTTTTTACTTTTTTTCCATGACTAATATTTATTGTTTTCATGATTTTGGGTTGTATAATAATTTTCAATATTTTTTTCATTCTTTTTTGTTTTTATTTTTTGTCCTATGTTTACGAATTCGTTTTATTTTATTCATCATGTTTTTATAAATTTATATTGTTCAAGTAATTTAATCTTTAATCAAGTTTTTTATTAGTTTTTTTTATTGTTTTAAATTTTTCCACCCTCTTTTACATTTTCAATGTTTATTAAAATGTTTCTAATGGCGCTTCTACGCAAAGTTGCCGAAACAAATCCTGTTTTTGCAAAAAAAAATCTGAATTTCTTCGATTTTACACAAAAATTCTGTGATGGTATTCTGTAATACAATTTCTTAAATTGCATTAAAAAATCATGACAAATTGGGACTTTTTGTCTGTTAACTGGAGGAATAACAATTACAATAAAAAATATCAACATATTTTACCAATTTGAAGGTGAAGTTGAAAAAATCCAACAATATCACTGAGATATAGATAAAAAATAGTCTTAAAAAATAGTACGAAATTCAATAAATCTGTGAATCTGTGAATAATATAAAAATTATGTGTTCTACGACACAGATTCTGTGATGAGAATTTGCTCAAAATTCTGTGAAATAAAGGGTTTTTCTATTATTTCGGACATATGAAAATGATTTCGTGTATTCGAATTCTGATAACTTTTTAAAATAAGAACATTTCGGAAGTTCGAAATTAATTAAACGTCATTGTAAAGCTCAAATCTTCCAATTCCGGTCAGCCTAAGGGACACATATCCACACATCCAAAGCACCATCAATGATTTCGAAAGTTTTTAATCGGAATTCGAAAAAGGCGGAACTCTACCAAACAGACGACACTGCAGCACCGGTAAATACCAATAAATTTTCAAGCTCCCTCCCCGGGCGAGGCAACACGACGTTATCGATGATCCCGCGCCCAAGCTAGTGGAAAATTTAATTAAATTTTTAATGTCTTTTTAATTAACCAACACAATCGAATGCGGGATGCGATGCGATGTGAATCTATTGGTAGAGTTGCATAGAAAGAATGAATGAATTTAAATCCAAATCCACCACACATGGCGACAGGTGCCACACACACGCGCCTTCAGTTAGGGGAGAGTTTAGTTTAAGCAAATAGCTCCACGTCCGGTGTTGAACCGATTTGCCCTCCGGGTGTGTAAAACATAGACAACGTACAAACATCCCGCGTTCCTGGGCTGCTGGATCGGGTCGTTTATTCGGTCTGGTTTCGAGCTTTTATTGGAGAAATTAATGGAAGCAGACTATGTTTTCTGAGGCGGATTCCGGATTAGGATCAGGTGTAAATTAATGTTTGCCGAAGGGTAAGTGTTGTTGCATTTTGTTGCACTAATTTGGAAATTTCAAAATAGTTTTATTCTTTCAATTGTAAATACCGTTATAAATATAGTTGATTCAACCATACTTTTAACGTATTGCAGTCAAATGTAAATAAAATTAACTTTTAAAACAATCCCAAACTCAACATTGAGGTCGAATAAGCACAATAGTCGAACCCTGAACCCAGAATTGACTTTTCTTTCCTCAACTATGTCACAGCACCTCCCACGCTCTGTAATCATCGTGACTTTGACTAGCGGCTCACTACAAAATTACTAAGAACGCAAAGCCGCAGTTTCATCACCGTTTTGTGTGCCCCGTTCTTCGAAGGTGGTTGACTGACAGACTCGAAGGGGGACTGCATCAACAATCACGAATCAAAATCACAAATCCTCAATCACAATGCAAAACCATCAGGCCGCCTCGGGTCGGTACCAACATTGAGAAATTGGAACGCATTCTAATCCGCGCGAGGCGCACAAGAATTGGAAGGAAAACCGCGACTTGTTTTGAAACTTTGTACCCACAACCGTCTTGGTTGTTTGTTATTTGCTAGTTCAACTGCCAATATAGAGACATAAAACCTAACTACTTGGAACCGGGAACGGTTAAAGAGTCGAAGAAAAACCACCACCGATCATTCGAAGCAAATTACGATAATCAGCCTCGGTGTGACAGAATTAGAAACTTCTGCCGCCACTTAGCCGAGCTTCTACTCTCTGAGCGCCCGCTATTATTGATGGAAAGGAAAATCCTGTCCTAGACTAAAAAAACAACAACTAGATACAATCGATCGACTTGTCTGTCTTGAATTGACAGCACACTTACCGAGGAGGAAAAATCGAAAGCGTCTTCGATACTTTGTTTCCCCAACTAACTAACTAAAAGTGTTGTTGCTGGTAGTTTGGATGCTTGCAATCGAAGGGCGCGATGATGCAATTATGTCTCGCGCCTTTAAGAAGTTGATCGATTGGAAACGAACCAATTCACGCGGATGAAAAGAGGAAAACCAATTTTATTTCAATTTAAACAGGTAAATCCGGGCGCAATTATTGGGTCCAGATACTATTGCCTTCCAGGAGTGGTTATCGCAAATAGGAGGAAGTCAATAGAATCCAACTTTGAGTCCCTTGTTAGCCAGTAGATTAGAGAGGGAAATCGAAAATTGGTTATCTGCTTTAAGGTTCCCGAAGAACAAAATGCAATCCATTTTCATCTTAAATCTTATTAAACTTTCAAAACTTTCTAAATCAAGGGAACGCGAAGTAACACCTGCTAAAATGATTGGCGTTAACAGCCATTAACAGCATGATAAAAAATTCAAAAGCAAATCAAATCATATTAAAAGTACACCAAACAAGGGATTAAATCACAATTTAGGATTGGGATCCATGGTTCAGAATAAGCAACAGAAGAAAGATCAGAACAGAATCTGGGATGACAATTCATATCACGATGAGGTTCAGAATCCAGGATCAAAAGTTATAATCGAAGGATAAAAGAGCAAAATCCATGATTCAGGATCCAGCATCAGAATCTAGTATCAAAACTCAAGATCTGCAGGGTGGCCACTCAATTCCAGTTTTGGATTTCCCGCATTTTTGCCGACTTTTTTCCGCATGGACTTACGAAATTCACGATTCTCATGAACTGAAAAAAATCCATCACAAAAGCTTGATTTAACCTTAGTCTTTTTTTTCTAATTAGGCTGGAACAAATATAAATTTTTTCTTCTGTCACCAGCTCACAGTGGTTTAAAACTCGAAAAATCTTATCATGGGCTTTTTGAAGGCTTAAATATCAAAATATCTTTATGATATGTTCTACAACGTTTCATCATTTTAAAATACGGATATTTTATTGTAATTTTTTCCCGATCAATTCACCTATAAGTGAGATAATTTTTCTATTTTTTGAATTTATCATTTTATCACTATAACGTCTTCAAAAAAGCTGTAGATCATCAAATTTAAAAAAAAAATGTTGAAGACGTCGAAGCTCTATCTTTTGAAAAAACATGTTTTAAAGACATTTTTTCCAAAAACTAACCTCAAAAAACGAAAAATTCGTTTAACTTTTTATGAAGCGAGTTTTGAGACCAGATTGGTATGAGAGAGTTGTGACAATTGTTAAAGTATACAACTTCATTGAAGGTGTCAAGTCACTATTTTGAACTTTAATGGTACTTTTTTGAGTTGTTTCTTTTATAAATTGCATGTTTTTATTGTTCAATATCTATGAAAGTTGCAAACATACCAATACAAAAATATATACATTAGAAAGGGCAATTTTTCAACTTTTATGGACATGTTACTTTTGTATGCATGAGGTTTTACTACTAAAATAACTTAACTTGATATTTTTTTCAAAATTTCCATAAAATATATCAAACTTTATTTATTTCCTCCTTCGGGTTTTTAAGAAATTTCGAAAGGGGGGTAACAAAAGAAGAAATTGATATTTTTCCGGTCTTAGTGGTTTTATTATCAGGCCAAAAGTCATAACCCATTTAAAAATTCTTAAGTATGCTTTGAGCCAGGGTGGCCAGCAAGTTCCATTTTCAAATTCTCGATTTTTTCCGGTTTTCCCAATTGACATTTTGTATTTTTTTTCCGGTTTAAAAATACACAAACAATAATGTTAAACGGGCTTTATTTTATCAAAAAGAATTTTTTTTAAATGCCATGGAAAATGCGATAAGACTTAAAATTATGATATTTGTTGATGATTTTAAAGAAAATAAAGTATAAGCAGATTGAAATGCAGAGGATACATTTCAAAGTTTCAGGTTTAAGTTCCGAATGAAAGTTAGTTTATTTGAAGTCCTCATATTGAATAAAACTATTGCACTCTGTTTTCTGAAATTTGAAATAGCAATCCTTAACGATGAATTTGGTATTGAATTACTGATTCATAAATCAGAAATTAATTTTGAATTTCCATTCCTTTTTTTTGGTTTGACTCTTCTAAATTTATCCACGTACATTATAAATATTTTCGATAAATTTCTGCTCATTTTTTAAGTTTCGATCAAAATAACATTATTTTTCTTAAAAAAAAAAAAAGCACCTGATGGAGTTTTGAAAATCATTCATTCTGGACCAATGTAGAATAATTCCATTTATTAGATATATGTTAAGCATATGAAGTTAACTACAAATTAACATCACATCTCTTAAGTCGCAATATTATTAAAAAATGAATTCTTTTCACTTATTTTTTCATCTGGATGTGTAAGTCTACTTTTTCCTGAGGCATTCTCAATTCCCTGCACAATAACCGTGAACTAAGAAATAGGTTATGCTCGAGAAATTTTTCCTGCGTTTTCACGTATTTTTCCTTTGGAATTTAAATCCAGATATTCCCCTGCCTCTGAGAAATAAAAAAAGTCACAATGAAATGAATTAAATGAACAATTCAGTAAGTTCATGTATGGAAAAAAACGAACCTGGTTTTGATTCGAAATTCCAATTTTTTCTCGATTCTCGGTTCTCCAGGAAAGCCCTGTAATGATCCCTAGGTTTAGTGAAGAAATTGTCATGAAAAACTATGATTTCATATTTTAAAACCTAACTCTGACCGGCTCCAATTTTCTTCACAAAAAAACGAGTTCCGAAATCATTTCAAACAACCCAACCAAAATGAGAAAATTCCCGAATTTTGGAATAAATTAGAATTTGGACCGTTTTGAGTAATTTACAGAAATTTCTCAAAGCATTATAGACAAGAGAAAAATAGACAATTTTCCATCTGAAGCTTATTGTTGATTAAAAATAAAGTTATTTAAAACAAAGCGAAAAGTAAAAGAGAATTCAAGCGACAAACGAAGGTGAATTCTGCAGTATGTTTCTCGTAAATTTGATCCATACAAACAAAATGATACTAAAATTTGGAATGCTTTCCCTTTAAATGCCATCTGAAAATGTCTTGTGTAAAAAAGTTCACTGAAGGTTCAAAATATTGAATTCAAACATAAATTTAAGCATTCGAAGCCCCAAAACTCAACGTTACTCAACGCGCCTTTATTGAAAGTTCTTTTTTATGCTGAACCGTTTTATCAAAGATTCAACGATTCAAGAAATATGCGGCAGAACAATTTTATTAGAAAAAACTGTAAACTGAACCTACTTCATCGCGAATTTTTCATACACCAAAGTAATGTCAATTTGGCATCACTGTATGTAACTTGTAATATTTATTTATGTGTTGATGGTTGATGATCGGAATTTTTTCTAAGACATTCCGTCGTTCAAATTAAAAGGACATGCAAGCTCAACAGGAGTCAACATATTTTAGACCGCTGAAAATCCAAGCGAAAAATTTCTTATTTCTACCTGACTGGACTAAATTTTTAAGTTCTATTAAACTCGAAATTTCGAGTTTAATTTTTTAGAATATAGGTTGACTGTAAAATTCAAAATTTACCAGATTTTCTGGATCATTTCAAGGCAGCGAAAAAATATTCCCGATTATTGGAGGAATTCCCGATTTTTTCCCGATGGATTTGAAATCCCGTTTTTTCCCGCATTTTCTAAATTTGCCGAATGAGTTGCCACTATGGATCAGGTTCAAGATATAGAATCGGGACCAAGAACCAAGATCAAGATTAAGATCTGAGAGTCAGAGAAACTGAGAATTGGAATCGGTATCGAGATTTGATTCATAATCAAGAACAGAATCAGATTCAGGATGAGGGTAGGAATCGAAATTGGGATCAGGATAAGGATGATTAGGATCAGAGCTTCATGAGCAAGATAAAGATCGTATCGAATTGTGAATAATGCTCTTGTTCTGAATCTGAATAAGAAACAGGTAGAGAATCAAAATTGAGACCAAGAGATAAAGTTGCAAGCTGAAAATCTCTATAATAAAGACTTTAAAAAAAAATTGAGACCAGGATCAGAATCAGTACTACGACATAATCACTATCAGTATCCGGAAACTTAAATGTATTCTTTTTTTGTATTCTAAATTACCTAGGCCTGAACAAATATCAAATCATTTGTCACGCCTCCCCCCTTCAAAATTTTCGATTATAAATATGGTATTAAAAATTTTATTTAAAATATCAATAGATTAATTTAATATTCAAACAATTGCAAAAGCAAAAAGCAAACAATGAAAGCTGAAATGTTTTTCATAATTCGTATTCGTGTTGTGTCTCAAGTATTTAATGTAAAATGACTCGAATTTTCGATGCTGTTCAATTTAGAATGTATGCAATTTTGTTGCATACAAGGTTTGGTTCAATTTATTCCAATTTATTGTTTTTATGCATTATTTTTGCATAGCTTTGCATAGCCAATGAGTTTGTTGATTTTTACAACCTTGGCAAAAATATTTAATCAAATTATTGAAAGTTCTAGCAGGCGAAGTCTGCCATTTTTAATACTTTTCAATACTTTACAATACTCCCCATATCTAAAAGCTGGAAGGAGGTAGGGATCCATTTTGTCGTAATAAAAAACTCTCTTATCAAATTTTGTTATATTGGTTGAAAAGTTTTAAGCGATACATCAATATTTATATGGATCCCCCTCCGTTCTTCACTCCCCACACTGCAGAGCAGAAAGTTCTGTTAAATTCCATTCTTGTGCTCAAATACCTTCCCAGGACAAATTTGATTTTTTTTGCTTGATTACTTCTATACCAAGAAAATTGTATTTGACCCCCTCCCCCCATTTCTTATGTACTCATTGGTAAAAATATGATGATTCAAATAATCATAGAACCACTTCTCGTACCCAAATGATTTCCGATGTCATATTTGGTTCCATTAGTTTGATAAGTTCTTGGTTTATGCAAAAAAAAATGTGAGCTCCCCTCTTCCCTTACTTTATCCCCAATTGAAAGAGAAAGGAGTCTTGAATAAGCATAATACCTTTTGTCGATTCGAAATGCCCTCCTATAAATATCGAATTTGATTCCATTTGCTCGATTAGTTCTCGAGTTATGCGAAAAATAGTAACGGAGCCCCCTTCTCTTCTTCAAATCACCCCACTACTGGAAGGAGACAGTAGTACCAAATATTCATAGAATATTTGGTACGAAACTACTCAAATACCCTACAAAGCGAAATTTGGTTCCAATTGCTGGATAAGTTGTATGCGTGTACTCTGCCTAAAACTTCCCCACAGGAAGAACAGAGGGTTCTCAAAATATCATAGAGACATTTTTCGCATTCAAATACTTTCCCATGCCAAATTTCGATCCATATGCTTTAAAAGTTTTCCAATTATGCTGGAAAATGTAAAGGAGCCCCCTACCATCTTTCTTTCTCTCCACAAAAAGAAGAGAAGGGTATCAAATATTCATAGAACCCTATCTCGTACCCATATATTCCTCCATGCCAAATTTGGTTCCATTTGCTCGAATAGTTCTCAAAAGTTATGCAATTAGAAATGTATAGAAGTTTTCACCCTCTCTGCCTATATCTCCACTGAAAAAAGGAGGGGTCAAAAATAACCATATCCAATGTCCCCCCATGCCGAATTTGGTTCCAATATCTTGATAAGTTCTCGAGTTATGTAAAAAATTATTTGGTAGGCCCCCACTCCCTTCCTATCTCCCCACTGAAAGGAGGGATGGATACCTCATATTCTAAGAAACATACCCAAATACCACCACATGCCAAATTCGATACCATTTGCTTGATTGGTTCTCGAGTTTGCAAACATTAGTGCATAAACATTACTTATCAGAATACCTATAATTTTTTTTTTAATCTACAAATACCGTTGTGCGGGGAAACAATATGGGTAAAAAAAAAGATGTTTTTGAATTGTATCAATAACTCTGCCTTTATTCTACTGACATAGAAAAAGTATAAATGCAGAAATGTTCGAAGATAGTAAAGGTGTAAGTGTGCAAAATATTCTTGAAAATAATTGATTTCAAAAAAAGTTATGGTCAAATGAAATTTGACCCACAGTCACCCCTTAAAAGGGTCACCAAAAAACACATAATTTTAACACGTTTTGAACCGTGTTCCGAAAATTGGAATAACTCATGATATTTTCAATTGATTCTTAAAAACAACACTGTTCCTTGTTGGGCGAATCGTAATGCATGCATGTGACAAAAATGACTTTGTAATGTATCTATTGATATTTTTTTCAACATGTTAATTTTAGGTGTTTTTATTTGTATATCAATTCTATATAGAACTTTCAAGAGTTTTAGAATTGAATCTGAATATTTCTTAGAAATTACTTTTAAAGTATAAGATAAGGTTATTTGCTAGCAGTATTCATGGAGATATATCAAAAACAAACATTTTTCGTTTTAACCTATTCAAATTTCATATAGTTGATTTTTCCATGTCACTTATATTTGGATCTCATGCATGATTCATCCATATTGAGGGATTGATTGAATAATGTAGGATTTTTCAGCTGTCAATTGCTGAAAAAGACCGGGAATAATTTACTGAAAATTCACATAACAATTGATAGATCCATGTCACTTATATGTGATTTGACTTTACATTCTATACAGTCAGCTTAAATTTTAAGAACGAATCTGAACTCCTTTGAGTTTGAATCAACAAAAGGAATTCTGCATGAACTGCTAACTGTTAAAATAGTAAGTTGTTGGCAGAAACATTAAATCAGATCGTAAAGTACTTGGCTAATTGAAAATTCTTTTCACCGTGTTTTCTGTCACAAATTTCTCCAAACGAAGAACGTAGCAGTTTGGGTAGCTTAAAACCGTTTCAGCTTCCAAATCGAATAAAGAACTGCGCTCGCAAAGAACTAATCTTTAGATTTATGGCGCTTCACAAAGCATCAATTTGAATATCACCAGAGAACAAATCAACAATAGTTTAAGATGTTTTTATCATAAATGTAAAAAGATCATAAGGATAAAAAGCTGAAGCCTTAAGGCTGATAAAAAAAATGAATAAAAGATCTTTGAATATTTTTCGCATAAGGATATCCGAAAGGAAATGCCCAAGAGGAATAGTTCCACTCATAGAGGGAGATTAAAAATTTGGCATGCAATCGTGTGAGCATACTTTTACTTTATCATCATAAAATCACCATTATCATGATAATCTATCATAATTATATTTTTCTTATAGATCACGTTTCAATAAAATTCAAAAAGAATGACTGAGTATGAGTGTAAAAAAAAATTAAAATAAACGTTTTGAAGCTGAAGGTGTCATTTCCAGAAATCCAAAGCTAATATTTGCCAAGGAGAGGCGTTGTCATGCTTATTGCCAAACATCGGTTTTTGAGCGCTTTTTTGCAATGTTGTGGTGGTTTTTGAGAAAGATCCCTATACGAATCCTGAATAAACCATATCTTATGCTTAGAAGAAAATAGTTGAATCAGCCTGATCACAAGGTTGAAACAGTCGACTATACAACAGGGTGTGTCAAATTGAAGTTTTTTTCGAATTTCAAAAACCCTGTAGTTTGAAAGTTTTCTTTTCGTTCAAAACGAGCAAAAGAATTTTTGCAGATTTTTTTAAATTACATTTACGTACCCGGGTTTCGATAGGCAAATTTGTATGGAAAAACGGAAAATTTGTTCGGAGTATGTCTCTTGTTTAATTTTTCTTAAATATTTTGTCCTCACGCGATGCACATGAAATTCCAATATATGGAGCTTACTGAAAATTATCTTGCTACAATACAGCTAATTTAAGTTGAATTTTTGCAAAACCATCGCATCTGATGATTATAAATTTCTGGTAACCCTAGTTTAACTTTTGTAAAGGATAGAAAATTTTATGTGGATCATTTCATCAGAATATTTCGAGACTCTAAAATCATTAACTTTCTTGTTAAAAAAATATTCCTAAAGGTTTGACGGAAAATTATTCAGTGTTGCTAGTATCTTTTAAGGAAAAAAGATAGCTAAATTTGGAACGTTATAAGTTTTTCTCACTACTCCTACCGCTTTGCTGTCTTCGGCAACGTTGTAGTAATAACATTTTTCAGTAAGCTCCATATATTGAAATTCAATTTGCATCGCGTGAGAACAAAATATTTAAGACAAACCAAAAACGGACATGCTCTGAAAAAACTTTAGCGTACTTCCATACAAATTTTCAAATCAAAACCCGGGTACCTAAATCTGATTTTTTTTTTTAATTCTGTCGCTCGTTTTGACCGAAAAAAAAAATTTTTAGACTGCAGGGTTTTTGAAATTTGAACAAAAATTGCAATTCGACACAGCCTACTATGCAACGCTAAATCAATATTGCATTTTTTTTTTCGTTTAAACAAGGAAGTGAGACGTAAAAAATGGGAATTGGAGAATGAGACGTAGAAAATGAAAGGTGAGATGAGATAAGGAAAATAAAAAATGAGACATGAGACAAAAGGATTTAGACGTGGAGGGTGAGACGTGGAAAGTGAAACATGAGCAGTTAAAAGTGAGATGAAGAACGAGGGTTGAGAAGAAAAACGTGAGAAATGAGACGAGTCATGAGACATGAGAAATGAGACGTGAGACATAAGAGATGAAACATGAGACATGAAACGTGAAACATGAGACGTGAAACTTGAAAAGTGAGACATGAGAATTAAGACGTGAGGCGTGAAACGTGAAAAGTGAGAAGTGCAAAGTGAGACATGACATTTAAAGAAAGAAGAGGTACGTGACATGTAAGACAAAGGAGACGAGTAGTGAGATGTGAAGAGTGAGAAGTGAGACCAATCTCATGCCTTACTTTCCAAGCTTCGTCTTATGTCTCATGTTTCAGATCTCACGTCCCCAATCTCACCATTCGAGATTCAGAATCAAGCTTCTCCCAATTGCAAAAATTTCTACATTCACATTGAAAAGAACTTATCCTTCATATACCGTATCAATTGCGGAAAACCGTGTTGATTAAAAAAAAAGTCACGTTTTAAATCTCGGAGATGTTAATTGTTAAATGTTTTGAAAGAATTTTCTTGAGAAAAAGAGATCATTTTTGAAGATATCTGATAAGCTTTGGAGTAAGTGGAAAACTATTGCTTTTTCCTTTCATAAGCTGTTAAATTGATAAGCTATTATGAGAATTTCTGCTGTTAAGAAGACAACATTTTAGTTGTTTTCATATGCTATGTTGCAAAAATATTCGGATCAGGTTTTTTTATATGTGTCAAGTTTGTCCGATGGACGTTTGTTGTGGTTTCAGTTTTTTTTCATTCATTTTTCAAGTCCAAATGAATGCTGACTTATTTCAACTCCCCCTGTCTCAAAAGCTGAAAAGCCTCGCTCCACACCAGTCAGCCAACGCTCCACAATGATGGGAGCCGCGAAAAATTTTACACAACATAATTCATACCACTACTGGTTGCATAATTTCATCACCCATTGATTGCGAAAAAAAACCGCTTGGCCCTGATGCTGCCGTTTTCTGAACCCAAGAGAGTCGCACAAAACCGCAGCCATGTCCGACGATCTGACGACGATTGACAAACTGGAACCTGCGGTAAGAAAGAGACCCTGCCCTAGAGGCATCGAACTAATAATTTATCGGCGTTCTCGACGTTCGATCAATCTCATCTCAGACTTGACTCAGCTGTCAGTCAGCAAAGGGCGAACTTTGAAACAAAGTTTAGGAATCAAACTGGGTTTAGAAATCTAAATGTCAAACAAATTAATCAATCTTTTGAGGTACGGGTGTTGAAAAGCATTAGAATGTGGAAGCAAATCATGAATATTTAAAAAAAAATAAGACATAAAAACAAAACGATTTAAAATATAAAAGTATAGTTAAAAAAAGATTGACGGAGTAAATTCGGACACATTTAGGTGTCGGCTTCAAAAATTCCAAAATCGTTAAATATCGGAAAGAAAATTGCCATTTTTGAAGAACAATACAGACCTACATGAGTGTTACAAGAGAATTTCGGTGAATAGGAAATTTTTAAAGGAACGTTCTAGGACACGGTGTGTTTATGGAAGATGTTTAAATGAAAAAATACAGTAACTCTGACTTTTTCAGAAATGGAAAATTTAGTCTTTTCTGAATCATTTTCAGGCTAAATAAAAATATTTGGTCGGTGAGTCCCCATACATTTTGTTTTTTTTGAAGATTTGTAGTCCATATTTAAACATTTTTATTCGTAAAATTATGGAAATTATGGACAATGGAATAGTAACTTCTTTCATTGTAAATTAATTTTTTATTTTAATTCAAGTTTTTGTCATTCAGAAACAATAAAAAATGTCAACGCCTGGAAAGATAAGTGATTTGGATTTTTTGAAAAACATTTTTTTATATTAAAATTTATTAAAAAAATAATTTATTTAAAATTGTATTGTTTCGAATATCCTTGTTGTTATTGGTGTTATCCAAATGTAATATGAATTTATATTCTTATGTGTGTATCTTGGAGAACAAATTCTGGTTAAAAAAAAATTACGATACATGAATAAGAACAGTCCAACACCATTTGATTGGTTTCCAACAAAATATCAAAAATCTTTTCTTTTTTTATCAAAATTGTTCTTTGAAATATTTCCACAATATTTGCACGCTTTAATATATATGGGTTTAGAAAACAAAAATTTAATGTTTCATAATGTCACTCGTTTATGGCATTTTTTAATTAAATTTAAAGATTAAGATTAAATTGGAACATATCTAAGAAGAAAAGTTTTCAATAAATTTTAGTTAAAAGTTAAAGTACTCGCACTGGAATCCACTTATATTCCACTACATAACATCAATTTTAAATTTCTTTTTCTTATATTGATGGTGAATAAATTTTCTATTAATCATTTAAACTTCATTTTTGCTTAAGAATTGAAGTACAGTTGATATTTTCGAATTCATGATCAACAAAACGATGAAAAACGATTTTTTTTAGAGAAATTTCAATTTTATCGACGGTTGTAGAAATTATGATTGTTTAACTGTAAAATTAATGCTTCATTATGTTTCTATTTAGTAATAAAGAAAAACTTCAGTGTACAGTAGCATAACTAAAATAAGTAAGGGTTGAACAAAATATGATGAATCTTACGCGGCTGCAGGCTAGCTTGCTATCGATCATTCGAAATTCACTTTTGCCAACAATACTGTTAATTTTTGTACATTTAAGATTGAAAAAAAAATGAAATGCTTTTTTTGAAAAAAAATCAAATTTGTCACAGTTTTAGGCTAGGTTCATCCATTAAATAAGTTTTTTTCCAAAAAACTGTAAAATTTTATAATAAAAAAGAATTCTGTTCGGGCTCGGCCGATGGGGGGGTTCGGATTTCGGGGAATTTCTTTCCGTCTCCAGTCGACGGCATCCACCAGCAGCAAGAATAAGGTAAGTCGCCGACCTTTCGCTGGCACAACAGCTGATCCACCCGCTGGGGGAGTGATTTCGTTTGCACTATTCGAGTTCTGCTTGCGAAAAAGCACACACTATGCACGATAATTGCTGCTAATTACTTAGGCTCAATTTCGGAATTTGTATTGAAAGTCGCTTGCATGGACTTAACTATGGAGTTTAATAATAGTAGAAGTAAAATTCCGTGCGATTCGTTTAACGTTCTAATCTATTCTAACTTAACTAAAATGGCTTACATACTATTGTGTGAGAACTCTCTCGGCGTTATGTTTAATGTTGCGAGAGAGTTAATGCTATTTTAGGGTACATGGACAGATATTGGTGTTTTCGAACAAATTGATTACAGTGTCAAGTGAACATAGAGGACACATATTACAAACAGAAAACAATTCCGAATTCCTGATCGGTGTAGTACCGATCATTCCGGCCACCTTGAAACTGCTGTTTCAACGAATTTCGGACCAATTGATTGCGGCCTCTTCAGTCGGTTGGACCATGCGACACGGTTGGGCAGGGTACACGGGTGGACCAGGAGACACGGCGGTTGGATCAAGACACAGCTGGCACGTCGCACATCGAGGAATCTGCTTCGGCACTGGTGCAGAATCTGTGAATACAAAAGAGACCCGGTAGACCGAACGGCGTAGGGTAAGGTTATAGGAACGCTAATCACCTGTTAGCGCCCCATTAGCGCGTTGAGCAACGTTCGGCGTGCTCTACCGATCTTTGAAGATTCTGCTACCATGTGGATGTATGTGGGCGATCTCGCTGGTAAACGAAGCGAATCGGTCTTAGAAGATTCGGCTTCTAACGTGGCTCGGTGCATGGCGATGAATGCTCGGTGACGATATAGAAATAATATAGGAAAGAATCTGCAATCGACAAAGAACCGGTAGATCGAACGAGAAAATGTGACAGTTTGGAACGCTAATCACCTATTAGCGCTCGACATGCGCAGTGAGTCACATTCGGCGTGCTCTGCCGGTCTTTGTAGAAGGATCTCGATGATGGCGGGGTACAATAGGACGTCTAGGGAACTGTAAGCAACAAAGACCCGGTAGATCGAACGATATGGATGGAATGATAGGAACGCTAATCACCTGTTAGCGCTCCATTAGCGCGTTGAGCACGTTCGGCGTGCTCTACCGGTCTTTGTAGCTTTCTAGTTGTCGGGGTTGTCGCGTTGAACTGTTGACTGCTGGCGGTGAGTAAGATGACAATCTCGGATGGCTGGCTGAATGACTCCATCTCGACCTAGATGAAGCCTTGTACAGCGACCGAATGGCAGCGAGGTGGTGGAATAAGGCCAGCTTTCCAAGGATGAGGATTGCCATGCGTGGTCGTAATACCAACTAGGGTTTTCGGGGAAGTTGGAGGAATGTAGATTCCTGGACAGTTCGCTAGCTGCGATGTGCACTTCCGGAACGCGTCTCCTACTGAGCCCATCAGTATCCTTCTGGATAGCAGTTAAACGTTTAGCAGCAACAGTTCTCCAACGATGTGGTGGCGGCTTTAACCATTGACGGAACGATACCTCTGGCAGAATAGGTGCGCATAGCTCCAGACGGCTGCGCATAACTACAGACGGCTGTTTGGCCAAAGGGACAACGTAGCAGCAGGCTCCACAGGCAGCGTCTTCTCCTTCGTCGTTGACCTTAGCGGCGTTTGGAGGCGTGTTGGACAGCAGACTTTGTTGAGCGACGGGACCGACGAGCAGCGTATCGTTGAGCGCGTACCCTGAATTGGGCTCACAGGATGCGTCGAATACCACGCGTTCTTTGGTGGTTTTGCTGGCTTCCTTGAGCACCGGGTGATGTGGCAGATAGCAGTGTGGTTTGTCGTCAACAGGATCAATGTGGTGCCTTTTTCCGGGTTGAGCGTGACTTCCAGGGATTTTGTGGTGTGTATTTCTGGTGGAGTTTCGATGTGTGGCTTTCGTTCGAGAATCTCCAAGGGTGGTTTTTGGATTATTGGGCCGGGAATGGCGGGCGGAGCATCCTTCTTTGTGGATTTGAGTGGTGGAGGGTTGAAATTCTGTTTTCTGACTCCCATCGGGGGTTTCCATTGGCCGGAACTCCCCAGGGATCGTTTCTCGGGTTTGATCAACGGTGGAGAGGAAGCACGCTCGCGGTGCGGTGGTGGAGCTGGAATCAACTTTGCCAGAAACTGTCCAGCCGAAGAGGGTGTCCACCAAAAACGGAGATTTATTACCAAGAGAGTGGCGTACGCCCGTGTGGAACTCATGGTAACATTCTCCACCGATGATCATGTCGATTGTTGCTGGAACGTTGAACTGAGGATCCGCCAATGGAACCTGTGGCATTTTCCAGGCAGTTGTATCGATCGGGGATGTGGGAAGATGGGAGGTTGGCTTCTTCATGACGAGGAAATCGAGTGTGGTGGAGAAGTCGCTGTTCCTGGATACGATTTTGGCAGCTAACCTTTTTCTGATGCGTTTGACTGACTCTCCAATTCCGGCAACTGCGATGTCCACGGGAGTTTGTTGGGTGGCGAGTTCGTTCGCCAGCTTCCTGGTGATAAAGTTGGACATTGCTGCGGAATCTAGAAGAGCTCGTGCTGGAATCTTTCTGCCGTATCGGTCGACAACTAACAGCGCAACTGTCTCCAATAGAACCGTCGAATTTGAATGCACGGATAGATTTATCGTTGGTGGGTTGAGTGAACCGCTCGGACCTGGATTCACTTGTGGGAGCTGTGATCTTTCGGGTGAGAACTCATTCGGTGGTGCTGCTTGGTCGTGCAACATAGTGTGATGCTTCGCTTGGCAAATCCGGCAAAGAAATTTGGATTTGCAGGATCTTGCCTGGTGATTTGTACGGAAGCAATTCCAGCAAAGGCTGTGCTGTGTCACAAGCTCTCGCCGTTGGGAGCTTGACAGATTCGAAAATGCTGGACATTGGTGAAGTGGATGTGTTCTCAAACAACAGTGGCATGGCGAAGTACTGGATTGAGTTTCGGACGTAGCTGTGTTCACGACAGATCGGATGGGAACTGGTTTCTTCGGGATTTGTCCGGCCACCTTGGAAACGGTGGGCACTGAGGAACGATGCTGGAGATCGCTGTCCACGGATTTCAACATCCGGACCTGGTGGATAAGAAACTCGATGAGCTCGTCGTATTTCACCTCATCCTTCTGTCGAGTATCTTGCTCCCATGCACGAATTGTCGCCGAATCTAACTTATTCGTCAGGATAAAGATGAGTGGAGTGTCCCAATGCTCGATAGGTTCACCCAATTTCCCCAGTGCCTTAACGTGTCGCTGGAAATCATCAACCAGTGTGTTGAGGTCTTGTGCTGACTCATGCAGGATCGGTGGAAGGTTGTACAGGCCTCGAAACAGCTCCTTTCTTAGGAATCGCTTGTTGTCGTAGCGCTTTTTCAATGCGTCCCACGTCGACGCATAGTTATCGGCTTGAATATCCACAGACTCGAACGGTTTTCTTGCCTCTCCCTCCAGCGACTGCAACAGGTACTGCAGCTTGTTGACGATCGGTATGTCCTCGTTGCAGTGGATCATCGAAATGAAATTGTCGCGAAATGATATCCATCGCGATTCATCCCCGCTAAACTTCGGTAGATCGATTTTAGGCAGCCGATGATGGAAACTGGAAGACATGCTATGAGAAGTCGATGCGTGCATGATCGTCGAACTCAGAAGATGCTCCCTGCTTTCCAGCTTTGACAGCAAAAAACCTTTCGCTTTGCAAAACCGATCCTCGAAATCCGCCCGGAACTCCAAATGCGCCTCGAACCGTTCTTCGATGTCACCCATCTCGATGTCGTTCTGCACGTTCAAAAACAACTCGTTGCATTTGTTAAGAGTCTCCAAACGTACCGAAACCTGGCAGCAATCCCGTTCATAGGTGTAGTCCGAGATGAACTTCTCCACCACATCTCGCTCGGCACACGCTCGTCGTCTCGTCAGAAGGTCCGCAGCTAACTTTTTCTCCGCCTTGCTAGCCATCACTCAACACCACTCAAATCACACTTAAAACACCAAAACGACCGTAAATGCCACCAACGATTGACTTTTCGGATGCGATTTGCAAATAAAAATCTCCAAAGTATTCTTATTTTATTCGAGTTGCTGTCCTTTTGGACGGTACTGTTGTCAGCAACTTGTATTAACGCCACCCAGCAATGCTACAATCGCCTCAAAATTAACAGGTAAAGCGATTTTGAATTTTTCAAAAAATCCAATTTTTAAAGTGTTGCTTTACTTTTGTACGGTACTGTTGTCTAGCCACTTGCCCAAATGCGTCTAAGCAATGCTTCAGTGTCTCAGTGTCCACTTGGATGTGGATTTCTACAAACCACAACTGCTATGGCGCTCGGAAGATGGCGAATGCTGATTCCTCTGCTGGACCTGATGTGTTCCTGTCCTCGAATCCGGCTCGAAGGACCAAATGTTCGGGCTCGGCCGATGGGGGGGTTCGGATTTCGGGGAATTTCTTTCCGTCTCCAGTCGACGGCATCCACCAGCAGCAAGAATAAGGTAAGTCGCCGACCTTTCGCTGGCACAACAGCTGATCCACCCGCTGGGGGAGTGATTTCGTTTGCACTATTCGAGTTCTGCTTGCGAAAAAGCACACACTATGCACGATAATTGCTGCTAATTACTTAGGCTCAATTTCGGAATTTGTATTGAAAGTCGCTTGCATGGACTTAACTATGGAGTTTAATAATAGTAGAAGTAAAATTCCGTGCGATTCGTTTAACGTTCTAATCTATTCTAACTTAACTAAAATGGCTTACATACTATTGTGTGAGAACTCTCTCGGCGTTATGTTTAATGTTGCGAGAGAGTTAATGCTATTTTAGGGTACATGGACAGATATTGGTGTTTTCGAACAAATTGATTACAGTGTCAAGTGAACATAGAGGACACATATTACAAACAGAAAACAATTCCGAATTCCTGATCGGTGTAGTACCGATCAAATTCAAAAGATTAGTTAAATAATATAGTGAGTTGGAAACCGTAGATGCTAAGATTATTTTACCTTAACAGTAATGCTAGCTCTTTGAATAAAATGGAAAAATCACAGAGTGCAGCAGGGTTACAAAACTTGGGCTAGAAAATAATAAAAATAAAAAGGTTAAAGGAAACTTCATGCTTTTAATGATCATCGTATCAAAAGACAATTTATAACAAGCAAAATTTAAGCTAGATTGAAATGCTGTAACGATTTACATTGAGTCTGAAGTGCAAATGGAATATTGAGACATTTAACTCAGGAGAAGTATAAAAACTGATTTCTCATCAAAAATTGTATTTAACGTATCGTTAACTGTTCAATATTCATTATCGCATTATTTTTTTTTTCAAAGCTTAAATTGAGGCAAACGTTTCTACTCCAGATCGCATCACGATAAGCGTTATCATAAAAAAGTTATAGTGGTTCCGTTCACGGATTTTCTTACTCATTGAGCTTTTTTCAATAAAATTCCCTTCAGTTTTTCCACAATCTAAAAATCTGAAGATAATGGATTCAAATGGATTCATAGATGAATTCGTATTATTTTAGATAATTCTAATAATTTCAGATAATTTGACCCTCTCAGACTGCTGACAGGATGTTCCAGCCAATTTTTAGATTTTAGTATAAAAAGATACTTTTCAAGCATTTTTTACGTT
Source organism: Uranotaenia lowii (assembly GCF_029784155.1). Lineage (NCBI taxonomy): Eukaryota > Metazoa > Arthropoda > Insecta > Diptera > Culicidae > Uranotaenia > Uranotaenia lowii. The sequence continues at coordinate 368,553,517 of NC_073692.1, read as the reverse complement.
AAACAGCTCTGTAACTTGTTAAAAAATAAATTAGAAAATTTTTCAAAGTTTTTAAAGACACTTTTGAGTTCAATTTAAAGGTATTAAAAGTTAAAACTATGAGAATTAGCACCTCTGAAATTAAAAAACACTAAAAATATATTTATTTTTGAAGAATTCGAATAGAAAATTTTCAAAAAAATATTTTGTATGGGGGGTCACCGACAAAATATTTTAATTTTCGGTGAAAATGAACCGGAAGAAGCTCTACTTTCTACCCATGCAAAAATTGGCGTTACTGTATTTTTTTTTCTTTAAGTCCTTCTACGAAACACACCGTGAGGAAGCTCTCCAGCCTTTTCAAAAGATTCATCAATATTTCATAAACTAAACTGGTAACAAAATACTGTCACAAAAATAAACAACGTGACTGTCATCATCTTTGTTGATGGCGAGTCTATGAAAATGAATTTTTCAGGAAGAAAAAACAAAAAAAAAACAACCCTCAAAAATGCTGATAGCAAGTCCTATCAGGAAGGCACGTGGCTTTCAATGTATTTAAATAGACATAAACCTATTCGATTCCAATGGTTTCCATTTTCCAAATATCCGTTTGATCAATAAAACGATACTACATTGAAGAGGGTGGGAGTTGAACTTCTGGTCGTTACGACAAAAAATGTGGAAAATTTGTTGACAGAACGAGGATAACGTTTAGATTTTTTTTTGAGAAAATTTCGAAAGGCTATTACAAATTTTTGAAGGTCAAATTTTAGTTGACAGGACATAAAAAAAAAAATACATAAACGTGGTTGGTGATCTGTCGCTCATCATAAAAACAAAAACATCCAATGTCAACTAATGACGACGGAGGCATGGAATGAAATGGCTCGTGCCTAAAATCGTGCGCAATTAATTGACCCGAATTAAGAGAGCTCTCGTTTATTGCGCCCGGAATGGTTCCAAATTTTCGGCCTCCCCAAGATGGGGTCGACGGCCTGGCAGTTCCAAGAGATTACAATCGAAGAAAAGAGGAAATTAGTCTAATGGTGTCGCGCTGAAGCCGTTGCCATCTGTGGAATGCCAAATTATAGAAATCAATTTGCAAGTCTAATCTGGAAATTAGTCGCCATTCAAGGTGAAGCGGAGACCATATCTGTGTGTATGGAATGTTTATTGCTGGTTTGATGGGAAGATTCTTGGAATTGATGCTCCATTTAGGAAAATTGAAGTTCTAAGCCCTCGCAACAAGCTATCTTGTCTATTTTTTTTTGCGTAAAAAGAAAGTGCCCTTGGAAAGGAAAAATGTCGAATATTAAAACCAAAAACAATTTGTTAAAGCTATTCGATCAAATAGTTTTGCCCTTAGCCCTTATCCAAGCCTCGTGCTCTCCAATTGATCTTATTCCCTACGGTAGTTCTTAGAAACCCTTGATTTACATCGATAAATTGTCGAAGTTAACGATAGCAGACTAAACCTTCTACTTTACCAAGACTTGATTACACTCTAATCTATTCAAGATCATGATTTAAAAAAAAAAGAAGCGAATTAACAAACAACAGCAAAAATCACGCTTTTTGCTTGATTGCTCAATCAAGACCATACAACCAGTAGCATAAAACATAATTTCTTCCCCATGATTCATTCGGCACACGATGAAAGTTTAATGAATGTTTAGGGAGGGCAGCACGATTATTTTTCTTAGATGAATGGTAATTTGTGGCTACCGGTGAGTCTAATGCCTCAAAAGGGGAAGCGAAAAAGTTGAAGCGAAATATTTCTAAAATTTTATGAAATTATTTAAATTGGCGGTCAATCTTGCCGAAACAAGTTGGTAAAATTTTTGTGTTTACGTAGAATTACGTCTTAGGGCTGCACTGCACAAAATCGAGAAATCGGTCCGTTTTTATTTGCTTACTGATTCTGTAAGAATAATCAATCAATAAATTATCTTAAAGATAACTCGACCAGCTCAAGTCTGTGCAGGGGAATAAGGTGGGACCATCATTATCATCACTTGAAGGTTTGGAAATTTAAAGTTTCTAACGTGTTTTCAGGATCAGAATCGGAATCGACACCAGAAACAGTATCAGGATCAGGGCCAGAACCAAAACCAAGAACAGGAAAAGAATCAGAATCAGTATAACGATCAGAATCAAGATCATGGTCAAGACCGGCAACAACAACAAGACTAAGGTCAGGACCAGAGTTAGGACCGGATTCAAAAGCATTATTATGATCTTTAACAAGATCAAGATAATGATCAGCACCAGGATTAGAATCAGGATAAGGATAAGAATCTGGTACGGAAAGGGCACCATGACTAGGACGAGAACCAGAACCATGATCAGAATCAGGACCATCATCAAAATCAAAACTGGGATCAAGATCTGGACCAGTAATGAAATCAGGATCAGGGCCAGTGTCAGTACTCAAAAATTTTAAGATTGACCCTGCTTTTTGGGTACAAAACTGTACTCAAAACTTACCTTTCATAAGCAAGATGAGTATGAATCAGAACATAGATTCAGATGAGTAAGGATCAATAACAAGAAAAGGATCAAAGTCTGGATCAGGATCAGAATAAAGATCAAAATCAGTACCATCATCAGGATCAGAACGAGGATCAACGTCAGGACCATCACTATGGGCAGACCCAGGATAAAGGTAAAGATCACTATCACGATTGGGATAAAGGTCAAAATCAATGCCATAATCAAGTTCAGGTTCAGTACTAGGACCAGGACTCAAATCAGGATGAAGAACAGGACTATTGTGAGGATCAACATCAAATCCAGTATCAATAACAGGATCAGGGCCAGTACCAGGGGCAAGAACAGGAACAAAACAAGGTTCAGATCAAGGTTGCCGAAATCACAGAATAATCTTGAATCAGAAAATTTGGAGCATGTTTTCGTCATAGAATTTTTGTCACAGAACACAGAATTTCGAAATTTTTGACAGAACTCACGGATTTTTGAAATTTTGTATACTATTTCACTTACACTTTTATTCCATATTTACTATGGATTTTTGACTCAAATTCATGAAAATGTTATAAAGTTTACACTGTTTATTGATTTCTATTATCTTTATTGACAATTTTAATTTCGGTGAAAATTGTATTTAAACATCACAAAATCTTGTCACAGAATTTTGGGGTCGAATCACAGAATTACAGATTTTTTTGTCAAAAACACAGATTTTTTTTTTCGGAAACATTGGTTCAGATTCTGGTTCAGGCTCAGAACCTTCAACAAAATCATGACAAAAAAAAGGTCATTACCAGGACAACGATCAAGACCATTAACATGATTAGACCCAGTATAATGTTCAGTTTCTATCTAAATGTTTCAGGAAAACAGAAGTACTAGTTCTTTTTATGGTTGCAGACTTTTTCGAATGTTGTTCCTGATCACAACACAAGATTTAAAGGTCATTTTGTTAATTCAAGTAAAAATTACAAAAACATGCGATTTTCACCCTACTAAGAAAAAGGGGTAAGTTGCAAAAAAAAACTTTGTTCTCGATGAAAAATCAAATGTTTCAAAATGTATAGATTTTGATATATTTATGATGTCATAACGCATAAAGCACCAATTACAGTAATTTTTGAATTCATTCGAATTAAATTTTACGTTTTTTCTGTCAAAAATGTTTTTTTCTTTAAGTAACCATAAGGGTATTGCATACATTTAGAGGTTTAAAAATACTACAAAAAATTCTACTGAAATCATAAAAAATATGTTTGGATGGATAAAATTTTGAAAAAAAACAAACGCGTGATGGAAAACAAGCATATTCCAGCATGTAGTAGCGAGACTTGAAAGATTGATTTGATTAGCATTTTGATGCATTTTAGCCCAGCTTGGTAACTGAATTATAAAATATATATTTAAAAAAATTGGGTCATTGTTCCAAAAATATTTTTACACCAATTTTTTTTGGTATAGGATAAATAGAGCAATATAAAGTTTGAAGGTGATATCATTAAGTCAATATAAATAGAGCAATATAAATTTTGAAGGTGATATCATTAAGTCAATTCATCATACAGGGTAAATGTAAAAAATTTTACATCTATTGCTCGATTTTTCAAATTTTTTATGAGAATCAAAAACTTTAAAAATCTGTCTCACGATATGAGATATTATGTCATGATCCTTTTGTTATCATTGAATGATAGCTTTCATAATATAAAAATAAAAATTGAATAAGTGATGTGGAATACAAATGTTGCATCTAACCCTGCTGTTGCATGATGCTCCGTTTGACGGTACACCATTCCCCTGCAATGGAAGAATGATGTAAGCTGGACACTTCAGCTTTTTATTCGATTTACTCGGCTTGTGCATAAACAAGCAAACTGCTTGTGCATAAACAAGCAAACTGCTTGTTTTGATCAGATTTGGCATCCTGTCAGACCAGAAAAATAAAATAATAGAGTGGTGTGCCACAAACAACGTCCAGATAGTGCCCAAGAACGTGTATAACACATCATGCTTTGATTGACCAATTGAAAATTTCAAGGGGATAATCCTCCATTTTATGTGCCAAGTAACCGGGAGTACCGTAGATTCGAAATTCTTTCTTGTTTCGCTTAAAAACATTAAGTCGGCTTGATCTTAACTGCAAGAATCATATATATTTATTATTATTATTTGTTGTACATCAACAGACTACATAGACAATACATATACGAAGGTCTACACACCAAGGAGTGTATTCAAAAAAATGCAAAACTTTGTTTTGTGGATCGTAGGATGCAATGTAGGATCGAGAAAAATTCAAGACCCAAAAACAGGTGGGAGACCCAAAAACAGCTAGGAATAAAATATTTGACCAAACTTAAATCGACTAAGAAGTCCTAGAGGGCCCAACAGTGAGCTCAAATTCCGAAGATGTTATGGGAATGTGAGGTGAGATGTGAAAGAAGAATTTGTCAAGAGAATATGAAAATTTTAATAGGGGAATGGATAAAAAAGATATTTTTTTTACTGATTCCTCTCGCTGACTAATAAACATGCTTAACTTCATTTCTCTAAAGTAAAAAAGCAGCCCACCGCTAAAATAAACAAAATACGGTGGTCAAATCGTGCGCAAAATATTTATTTAATAGCGGAAGATATTTTTAAAAAAATCGCAATGGCAGCAAAACGAACTCTTTAACAGACACCTGGCAGGTTTCCAGCTAGAAATTTCTCGTTGTTACGGAGATAAACAAGAAGAAAAAAAATGAAAAATTTGTAGTACTTGAGGAGGTTGATGATCTGTGGAAGCTGAAAATCAGTCAGTGTTTCATAATGATTGAAACGATGAATACCTAAATATACAAAAAAATGTGACCATTTTCCCTGAATAGCACTTCAATAGGTCTAACATAGTTGATACTTTATTTAGGTTGGATCTGGAATCGTGCCATTACGCGAAAACTGTGGTGGAGTGATAAAAATTCCAATATTTATTTTGTTTTTGTGCCGAGGGAGGACAATCGGCTAATTTTGTTATAACTTCGACCAAATGAAACATTTGGAGAAATTTTGAAGGTCAAACTTCAGAAAACAGAAAACCTATTCGAAAATAGCACTGATTTTTAAAAAGGGTGGTTCATAGTAGTATACATTTATAGATGGTGCATGTGGTGCCCAAAAAATTCTAAGTTGAAAATTTTGTTCATTGGAAGCTATATTAAAAACCACTTGACAGAATTTATTGAAAATTAGTAAATGTGAACATTACTGGGCAGCTCCTCAGAAAATTTTATAATTTCACTACGCGAAAACTGTGGTGGAGTGATAAAAATTCAAATATTATGTTGTTTTTAGCCGAAGGAGTCGGCTAATTTTGTTATAACTTCAAAAAATGAAACATTTTGAGTTATTTTGAAAGTCAAAGTTCAGGAAACAGAAAACCTATTCGAAAATAGCATTGATTTGGAAAAAGAGTGGTTCATAGTATACTTTATAGATGGCGCATGTAAAGGCCAAAAATTTAAGTTGGAAAATTGCTTCATCGGAAGCTATATCAAAAACCACTAGACAAAACTTCACAAAAATTTGCAAATGTGAACATTACATTACTTGGCAACTTCACTGAAAATTTCATAATTTTCCATGCACGCATTCAAAAGTTATTCACAAAACAAAGTGTTGCATTTTTTATCGAATACACTCAATTCACTTAAAGCCCTGGAGATTTTTCAAAATACATCCTTCGAAACGTCATAATCAAAATGCCCAGAGTAGCGGTTGAATTTCTTGATAACGCTAATTAGTGCTTTGTTAGCCCCATAATTATTCAGTCGAAGAGGAATATAGAGCTGGAAATCGCGATTACTCAAACCTCGTGGCTGTACGTTGAGTTGAAGAACTTCCAAAAGTGGATATCCTTGAAGTCTTTCGTCAGGCGAAATAGTATGCCTAGGTTTCAATAAGCTTTATCGAAGATGTCATTGGTGTGAATCTTGAAATCTAGCCGTTTGTCTAAAATCAGACCAAGATCTTTCACGTGCTCAACTCTAGCGATAGCCTCGTTGCCCAGAAAATAAACTACTGTTAATGGAATCCGCTTACGCTCCGTCTGCGTAGCTTATGTTGGTCCTTTGAGGAGAAATAGCAACAGCAAGAATATTATTGGTCCTAGATGGCTCCCTTGAGGCACTTCAGAGGTGGCAGAAAATTGATTAGAGGAGGTTAAACACGTTGTACAACAAACGAATAACAAAGTTTTCTATGAGGGTTTCACCCGCTAGATCACATTCTGACGTTTTTAATGTATGGGTTTCGGAGACCAGTAACCTTAAATGATCTGCCTCACTACACATATACACAAGAACTAACTGAAAATTCCTATATTTGGTAGATAAATTACATGAGCGATTCAAGAGCAGCCCCTGCTTTTGACCACCGTTATATTTTAGTCAAATCAGGTTGTTACAGGAAAAAGTAAAAAATTCCGTATAAGACATAACCGTGAGGATACGGTGGATTTATTACCGAAATATCCACACCATATCATTACATGCATTAAGTTGGATTTCAACAGGTATTGCTTCATTATTTATTGAATTTGGATAAGAGGTTAATGTGAACGTTTTCTCTCGGGAGTAGTTGTTAAAATACCAAAACTTCGCTCACTGTTCATGGGCAATTCCAGGGAGTTTCCAAAAAAAAAAATTAAATCAACTTTTCTTTTTCGACAGAGAAAAATCAACAAAGATCATGTGAGGTTCTCAGAGTCGAAGGTGATAAGTGCATGAAAGCTTCTTTCGACAAAACACTCTCTAAAATTTTCGTGTAGCGCAATTTAAAAAAAAACAAAAAGTTATAGCTTTCGTTCAAACGAAAAAGGACGTGAAGAACCTGAAAATTGGATAGAGCGTCGAAAAAAGAATAGTCCAAGGAATTTTTTTTAAATTTTACGCTACTTAAGCACGAACTGGTCCCAGAAAAAGCAAAACCTAATTCGAAATCCACACTATTGGAAAGCTGCTCAAGGATCGATTTCGTAACCTAGGCCGATGATTAAGCACACCGGGTTGCCAAAAAGAGGTCTAAACCCCTGTCCAAAATTGAAAAAGTAAAAATATAGTTAGTGAAATAATCAGAAACTCATTCAACCTTCCAAATAGGGCCAAAATGACGCATCAACAAACCGCTCGTCAGCCAGTTTTGGAACCATGCCGTTCAGGCCGCCAATAAATTGTCAAATGAGATCATTCTCGATCTCGAATCGAGTGTCTCTGCCGGGAAAGAACGGAACCTTCCCACTCCGAGACGATGGAATGGCCGCCTTCGAGAATGACACCTACCGTAAGAATCGTCTTCGTTTCGTCTGTCTCTCAGCAGAGACTTCGACGAGGGCGACAAATGGGCTAGTTGACTTGTTTTGGAATCATATTAATCGGTTTGGAGATGGTTCTGGCTGAATTGAACGGGAACCTCACAGATCATGATGATGACGATGGTTTTGGTAGAACTTTTGCTAATGTGGGTGGCTGCTTCCCCGTGTACGTAGACTTGCCGTCGTAAGTAAGTACTTGATCGACCTCCTTCACTGTCCATAAGTCTCACTCGAAAACCATTTTCGAGAAAGGTTTCCCTTGTTTTCTTTTAATTTTGACATCTGGTGCAAAAACCCCACCGAGTTCGTTTAAGAAATGACCATTCTTTCCGCTGTTGAAAAAAAAGTAGTTAACAAAAAATGGAGATGGTTCACGGCTTGTGGGTTCAATCGACTTTGTTTGCACTGAGCTGCATCAGTGTGCTTTTTTATTTTTATTTTTATTTCTTTTTTTTCAACTCCAATGAATGGAATGCATTGATTCCGTTTAATCGATTGAGGAACAAATGGTTATTGTTTGGAGGTGAAACATTGCGCATCGATTTGTGCCTGCTGTTGCCGTTGTTTAGTGGCACACGTTTCGCGGAAATCGATTCAACCGCTTCGTTGCATGGTTTGATTGAACAATACAGCAAAAAAAAAAACTATCGAAAAACTACCTCCAACTCGTCCAAGTCGACGTTGGATTGACGCGGTTTGTCACATTCACTCCTTGATATAGATGCTTAAAACTGGACCGGTATGGTAATTAGAATTAATGACCCATAAAAATGAATCGGTACTACCACCTCACGCCAGCCAGTTGACGGGTGCAGTTTCGACGTTCCCATTCAAGCGCAAGGCGCTTTTGTAGACGAGTGGGTGGCAGCATTGGAAGGTATGCACATGACTAAGTGCACTTGAAATCCATTTTATTCTACAGGTGGTACTACCTACTTCGTGTCAAAGATGAGAGCCCTAGAATCACCAAATAATTTAGCTTGATCACTCCAGTAGCGGTGCTGCTGTGAAAATGCTTCAGAATTAAGGCATCACACGGAAAGCAAGCATAAATGTGAGATGAAAACGAGACCTCTTTTTTTTTCAAAGCATTTATTAAGGCATTAATTTCCTTTTTTCATAGCAGTTCAACCCGTATTGGAGTCATTTTCCTCTGGTTTTCGAGCATTATGCATTTTTGACGTCATAGACGTCAGAGAAAATGTAGCTTAAATCCTACTTTCGAAATTTATTTGTCATTTCACAATTACTAGTTTCCGACGCAGTGTGGGGCAGAACATACAAAAGTTGTGACTAAACCTTATTTTTCATGTTTTTGGATAATTTTTTTTATATTTATATTTTTGGAAATAGATTGATAGCGCAACTTAAATATACAAAAATATTTGAGCATTTCGATTTTTTGAGCAACTTACTTGGTAGAAGAAGTTAGGGTATATATTTTGTGAAAAATGAGAAAAAAAATAAAAGATATTTTCATTTCTCTTCAAAAAATAATATGTTCACGATAAACGTTACCCCATTAAATCAAATTCTCTGAAATTTTATCAATTTTCATATAATTTGAAGATGTCAAATTTTAAATACAGTGTCCTAGTTATAGCACAAATAGTTAAATATCAAAACACACAGATTTTCACCAATTTCGAAAATTTCAAAGTATAACTTTTCAGAAAAATTCAGAAATATTGAAATAAAGAACTACTCCAACAAACATTTTTCGCTGAAAAAAAAGCTAAACAATATCGTGGTTAAAATTTAAATCAGCAATCTGGCTGTAAGAACCCGATCAGGAGGGAAAAACAAAATTATATCAAAATGAGATATTTTGATACTTATTTTTTTCTATTTAAATGAGTTATAATTCAGTACTCGTAGGATGTTAAAATATCTTAAATTATATCAAAAAATTTATACGATCATAGCTAAATTATTTCAGTTTTTGATATGCTCCTATCAAGATTATATCTGGATCAGATAGCATAGTTTGATATTGGATAGAACAAATTATATCAAAATTATAACTTATCAAGATATGAGTGCTTCGAGAAAATTTTCTAGTGGAAGGTCAATAAACCACATTATTTGATAAAACTATGCCCCATTTTTGGTTTCCCAAAAATTGGATTCAATTTTATGAATCTGTTGAGCGAAACTCGTTAATGTAAGGTTTGAGCCGTTGACTTCGATGTCCGTGTTTCAGAAAAAGTTGTACGTATATCAAAATAAGATATAATCATTTTATTTTAGGACGATCCGAAAAAAATCTTGATCATTGAGTATGAGCTCAACCCCATCCAAGTTTGTCAATCAGAATTAGATATAATTCAGATTAGAGAAACTTAAAATCGAAAATTTGGAGTACTTAATTATAACTGAATCAGATTTAAATATCTTGGTGAGATACGTTTGAGTTATTATGTTGATATGCTCTCCTGATCGGGAAGGCCACCAAAATACATGTTTATTGTTTAAAAACATCAACGGATCACATGTTGATCCTAATGATTACTAACTAACAAATTAAAATTAAGATCAACATAAAACTACACAATACTTGATACACTTAAATTTTTTTTTCGGAATACGTTCCTTGAGACGTCGAAGTCGAAATGTTCGGAAAACCGATTAAAAGTTTTTAGAATGCCGATGAAAGCGCTGTTAGCCCCGTAATTGTTCCGGCAAATCGGAACGTGGAGCGGCAGGTTCTGGTTTCGTAATCCTCGTGGTCGTACGCTGAGAGGTATGGCCTCCAACAGTTCGGGGCAGTCGATTCTAGATGTGAGAAGGTCCGCTGCAACTATAGGGTGATACGGTCATAATTTGGTCAAGGGAAAACGCGTGTAAATCGGTGAAATCGTTCATTTTAAAAATCAAATTAAATTTCTTTTTCAAGTTTAATTAGTATAAAATGCAGGAAAACTATTCAGTTAGGCTTCCGCTTTTCCAAATCCGAATTGCGGAAAATTTCCTGTAAGAAATTTTTAAATTGGCATAAAAACCACAAGCTGGCTTGGTTCCACAGACGAAACAAAAATGATGTTGATTTTTCAGTACAAAATATTCAATTTTCCCATACAAACCTAAAAGTTCAAATTTACTCATGTAAACGTTACTTAAAAATTTTGCAAAAAATCATGATGAGTTTTGGACCAAGACGAAGCTTTTTAGGCCCCAGGGTTTGAAAAATTCCAAAATGACCCCAAATCGACTCAGTCTAGTATTTCTCAATTGGGCGGAGCTCTGGCGTGTTAGGAGGGTTCTTGTCCTTGGGAACCACTTGCACGTTGTTGGCGGCGTACCACTCCATGGCCTTTTTACCGTAATGGTAAGATGCCAAATTCGGCCAAAACAGTACGGAACAACCGTGTTTCTTCAAGAAAGGCAGCAGACGTTTATTCAAACACTCTTTCACGTAAATTTCTTGGTTGACAGTCCCGGAAGCTATGAAAATGCTGCTTTTCAAGCCAAAGTCCAGATGGCTTGCCAAACCAGATATTTCTTCGCGAACTTTGACAGTTTCATGTGCTTGAAAATATCTGCGACCTTTCCCCTTCCTTTTGCCGTATAAATGTCCTGTCCCGGAAGCTGCTTGTAGTCGGCTTTGACGTAGGTTTCGTCGTCCATTACCAAACTTCATCAGCATCGTCGTGTACAGCCTTCGGGATCGCGCTTTGGCCGTCGTATTTTGTTTATCATCGCAATTTGGAGTCACTACCTTCTTGTAAGTCGATAGTCCGGCTCGTTTTTTGGCTCGATGCAAGGTTGTAGACGATACACCCAGCTTATTTGCGGCATCTCGGAGAGAGAGGTTAGGGTTTCGCTTGAAACTACCGGCAACTCTCTTTGTCGTCTCAGCGGCTTCCGGTTTTCGATTTCCGTCCGATCCAGACTTCCTGGCCTTCGACAAACGTTCCCCAAACACTTTAATTACATTTGTAACGGTTGATTTGGCAACTTTTAGCGATTTTGCCAGCTTTGCGTGCGAGTAGCTCAGATTTTCGCGATGCGTGAGCAAAATTTTGATACGCTGCTCTTCTTCCTTGGACGGCATTTTGACAACTGAAGAGTGAATTCCAAAATCAAAATAGGAGAAACATTCTACACACACACACACACCTTCAAAATAAGGGATGTTCAGGTTTTTTAAATGCAAAATTGAAAGAAATACGGCAAGTGGATGTTGACCAAATTTTGACCGTATCACCCTTTAGGGCACGTGTAGCATTTCGGCGTACTTGAAGCGTATCTAAGCCTGTGAGACGGCAGCAGTTTTCATAGCTTGGTAAACGAAACGGATCCTGCCAGTTTAAGTGTCGTAGAGTGTACCGCAACGCCGCTGGATAGCCTCGATTCTTTCAGCTCTGTTCTTGTACAAAGGGCAAAAAACCTCTGAAGCGTACTCGAGAATAGAGCGAACTATGCAACAATAAAGAATTTTCAGGCAGTATACGTCTTTGAAATCTTTGGCCATACGAAACAAGAATCCAAGGGTTCGAGAAGCTTTGTCGACAACATAGTTCGTATGAATCTTGAACTCCAGCCGTCGGTCGAGAATAACGCCCAGATCGTTGATATGGTCCACCCGGATGATGGTTTGGTCTCCGAGGGTGTACTCTGCATGAAGAGGATGCCGCTTACGGGTAAACGATATTACCGAGCATTTACTGCGGTTCAAGAGCAAGCAATCGATATCGCACCAGTGAGCAAAAGCGGTGAATTGCTGTTGGAGGAAGTTTATGTCGTCTTGGCCGTTTATGGTGTGAAAAAGTTTCAGGTCATCGGCATAAGCGAGCTTTGTGCCACCAAGGAGCGAGAGTACATCATTTAAACAGATCACGAAAATGATCGGTCCCAAATGACTTCCTTGAGGCACTCCTGAAGAGGCAACGGACTGTCTAGAAAAGGATTCACCAGTACGAACGGATAACTTTCATCCCATTAAGTAATCCTAAACGTTCGAGCTTTGCGATTGCAATTTCGTGGTTCACCTTATCGAACGCAGCAGAGAGATCTGTGTAAATGGCGTCTGTTTGAGTTTTCTTGGCAAAGCTGTCCTGCACGAACGATGTGTCTTTAGTTCTTAATCATCTTGATCTGGAGTACTTCTCCAGCAATTTTCCAGCAATCAGCAATTCTGTCATAAAATGTGAATAAAAACGTGAATAACAATTAATGACATATCAAGCTAAAAAAGAAAAAAAAATGTTTCCCAATGTTTGGCATCTCTCTCAGTCAGTTCTAGTTCTGAGAATATTCTCCGACAAAGCTGGAAGCGATCTAGAGAATAAACGCACAGAGTGTGCTTTTTCTAGCCATTTACGTCTTTTCTGACTTTCTGCTCCCTTAACTCCATGCAAAATAGTGAGAAATTTTCTCTCGTCCGGGAGCGAGAACTTATCCTTAATGGTACAAGAGACGATAAATTTGAATCGGAATGCACAACTTATCGAGATCAAAATTGAAGTTGAAGTAGTGCTCTTGCAGATGAAAATCTCTCTCACGGGTATTTTGATCGGCAAATTTTATCGGAGGATAACGATTTTTGGATTCCCTGGCCGCAATACGCAGACCATTAAGTCTTCGGCGAAATGAAAATTTGACGTTCTTAAACGACCAAAATACCTCTCTACAGAAGGCAATTATACATAGTGGATGAACTTTTTTTAGCTGTTGGAAATAAATATTTCAATTCTCTCGATTTTAATATTTCAAATATTAATTGCTGATTTTTTTCATATTTTTTAAATTTTATTTACATACTTAAACATTCGAAAGAAAAATACATGGAAAATGGCCAAACACAACAACTTTCAAGCGTGTTTTCTCGAAATAAGTTTTCATGCACTTACACCGCTTTGGCTCTAAGGGCCTCATATAATACATGTCCATGAGTAATTTTAAGTAATAAATATTAAATAAAGTATTTTAAAGTAAACTAGTATGAGTAAAATAGTTATGAATTTTGTACTCATTTTTTCATATTTGCAGACATAAGTTATGAAACTGAATAATTTAAATGATATTTCAACATGGGTGCACGGAATGGCTGCAAATTCACCGTAGTAAATTATATAGAGTAAAAAAGTTCTGTACCTGCTTCAGAATACAAGATAATTTTGATTCAGATGTTGGGAAACGAAAATATTTAAACCAGTTGAAATTAACCAGTTTAATAAGTTAAATTAACAGTACCAAAAAAACGGTACTTGAAGAATGTTTTTAAAATGCTGAAGGAAAGCTTTGTGGTCAATTATTGTGACCAGGGGTTCTCGTTCAGTCCTAAATCAGATTAGCTAAAAAAATCAGATACCTACATATGATATGTACTTGAAATGCCAACATTTTTTAAATTTAACAATGTTGATTCAGTATTTTTATTT